>NC_064640.1:988194515-988497545 GCF_023864345.2 Schistocerca serialis cubense | reverse complement strand
CAGCGGTATTCAGTCCACACTGACGACGAAAATATTTTAGTACTTTATTTATATTCATCTCTACAAGAGTTTCTGCTCGCGACTTACCCATTTGATACCCGATGCAGGCTCTCAGTTTTGAACACTATTAAACGTACATCAACAACAGGACAATTCTATTAGGACAATTCAGCTCTTGGTAGCGACTGCAGCAGCCACTTTTCAAGATGGAAGATAACGTCCCGTCGACAGAGATAATGACAGCTGTACTTCAGGCGAGAACTGTATGTGGCAAATATTCTGTAGTTCGTTAGCAGATCATTGTATGAACCGTAATGAAGAGAAGCAACTGGAAACTCATCTGCACGACAGGACGTGGTTTGGAACCTCACTTTTGACTAATGAGAATCTAGTGCTTTAAACATTGCACAGAGAGAAAGTAGCTACTGTATTTCCATTTGGCATATAGCGCTGCAATTCTTCCTTTGTCAAATTAAATCCATCAGGTTTTGCAGACAACTTGGAAACTATTGCCGAATTTCAATTTTCCGCTTTGCGGTCTGCTGAAACTCTCTTCATTTCTGAATTCACTACAAGACGAGTAAGATTACCTACACTCAATTACGGTGACTACTCACCATGCATCTGTGAAGGAGAAAATATGCCAACATTTTTGCACTTTCATCCCTTCTTTATTCCACAAGTCAGAAGGAAGTGTACGGACATAGTGAATTATGAAAATATCTGAAATATTAGGACTATGCCCATGGGGCTTCAATGGCCAATTTAAGTAGTTGCAGCGTTTGCTTAGTATTTAAGGGATTTTTAGATTTGGTTTAAATTTAAGGAAATGCGCTGGGTCCCATATTGGTAACGTCAGGTTCCCCTTTGTAGGCACAGGATACTTACAATATCATTAGTTCATTCCATGGCATGTCTACATTTTTCATGCCGCCTCAATGTATTTTAAAGCTATGGCTAAATGTTTCTGCGTCCTACTAACGGTACTCTGGAGGAGTATACACCTGCAACTATGAATGTGGCACAGTGGAACTACGCAAAAAGAATTACGCTGTCACCGAATTCGGAGAAACACTCCCACATCTTTTACAAGATTGAACTTTTGACAATATTGTGAAGCAGAAAGTGAAGAGAGTGCTATTAAATTTACAGGGACCGCCGAACAAAGATTCACCAAGTTAAAGTCGTCAGACTTCTCTTAACTATTGCAAATGACTTCGGTTGCAATTCAGCTACAGTTTCCAGAACGGACCATAAACTGCTACGCATTTTCATGATACCACTGATTAGCAGGATAAGCGTCGTCGCTTAGATACTGCAAACAACGTAGTCATTGTTTGTAGAGTAGTGAAAAGGTTTTACGGAATAAATGATTCACGATATATACGCAGCACTCAGATGCATAGCTAGTAAGACAGTCTACTGTGTGATTACACGATTGCAGAACAGCAGAAGCGGTTATTTCCATTAAATATACGAGTGCGCGTACAGAGCGATTTAAAAATGGAACAACCGCATAAAATTAATCTCTATGAATGAAGATGCCGGACAGATTCATTCTAAGAATCTTTAAGAAATTTAGTCCCACAAAAGCAGCAGCTTACAAAATATTACGCCAGTACTTTTGTACTGCTCGTCAGATCCATACCACATATGATAGAGGAAATAGTGAAGATTCAAAGGAAAGCACCGCATTTCGCTACAGATTCATTTCGCAAGTGCGACAGCGTCACGGAGATGCTCAGCCCACTCCACTAGCAGACGCTGCAAGACTGCGCTCTGCATGACGCTGTGGCTTACTGTTACAATTCCAAAGGCGTACGTACGTTCCTAGAAGAGCCAGCCAATATATTGCTTCCTCCGCGTTCAGCTCGCAAAATGATCGTGAAGACGAAATTATCGATTCGAGCTCTCACAGGCTTACCAGCAATCTTTCTTGCACCATTCGTATCAGGGAAAGGGTGAAATGTGAGTAGTATACCAAATACCCTCCGCCATACACCGTAGATGGTCTGCGGAGTACAGATGTAGATATGAACGACGGGCTTATGGGGACGTAGGTGCCTGGCGAAAGGTATTTACGTGACTGTGTTGGTGAAGTTTGGTAGAGATTGCATGGCTACCTGAAGTCGTATTTCATGTTGGTTCTGAACATTAGTTTAGGTCGGTGTCTAACGCAGGTGGTTTAATAAACATGTTAGACAGCGGCATGTTTTCCCAGCATAATAATTTGGAATTTGTTTGTCTCTGCAGTTTAATGTTTGTTAGCATAGCGAAGTTTATTTCATCTTTCGAGGGAAACCCCCCCCCCCCCCCCCCCCCCACACACACACACACACACACACACACACACACACACACACACACACACACACACACACACACACTAAGAAAACTTTGGTTCTTCCAAAGTTATGAGGCTGCGTGCCGGATCAGTTGCCTAAATTCACATGAAAATCTATTTAGCGCGCTAAACAAGTGTTATTAACAATTTACATCTTTATTCTTCATGTCTACGTATTTATTTCTCAGCAGTCATCCTGGCGACGAACATTCACCCATCGGAAGACCAGTTCGTCGATACCGTCACTATAGAATGTACGAGGGCAGTTCAATAAGTAATGCAACACATTTTTTTTCTGAAACAGGGGTTGTTTTATTCAGCATTGAAATACACCAGGTTATTCCCCAATCTTTTAGCTACACAACACTATTTTTCAACGTAATCTCCATTCAATGCTACGGCCTTACGCCACCTTGAAATGAGGGCCTGTATGCCTGCACGGTACCATTCACTGGTCGATGTCGGAGCCAACGTCGTACTGCATCAATAACTACTTCATCATCCGCGTAGTGCCTCCCACGGATTGCGTCCTTCATTGGGCCAAACATATGGAAATCCGACGGTGCGAGATCGGGGCTGTAGGGTGCATGAGGAAGAACAGTCCACTGAAGTTTTGTGAGCTCCTCTCGGGTGCTAAGACTTGGGTGAGGTCTTGCGTTGTCATGAAGGAGAAGTTCGTTCAGATTTTTGTGCCTACGAACACGCTGAAGTCGTTTCTTCAATTTCTGAAGAGTAGCACAATACACTTCAGAGTTGATCGTTTGACCATGGGGAAGGACATCGAACAGAATAACCCCTTCAGCGTCCCAGAAGACTGTAACAATGACTTTACCGGCTGAGGGTATGGCTTTAAACTTTTTCTTGGTAGGAGAGTGGGTGTGGCGCCACTCCATTGATTGCCGTTTTGTTTCAGGTTCGAAGTGATGAACCCATGTTTCATCGCCTGTAACAATCTTTGACAAGAAATTGTCACCCTCAGCCACATGACGAGCAAGCAATTCCGCACAGATGGTTCTCCTTTGCTCTTTATGGTGTACGGTTAGACAACGAGGGACCCAGCGGGAACAAACCTTTGAATATCCCAACTGGTGAACAATTGTGACAGCACTACCAACAGAGATGTCAAGTTGAGCACTGAGTTGTTTGATGGTGATCCGTCGATCATCTCGAACGAGTGTGTTCGGAAGCTCCGCCATTGCAGGAGTCACAGCTGTGCACGGCCGGCCCGCACGCGGGAGATCAGTCTTGCTTGACCTTGCGGCGATGATGACACACGCTTTGCCCAACGACTCACCGTGCTTTTGTCCACTGCCAGATCACTGTAGACATTCTGCAAGCGCCTATGAATATCTGAGATGCCCTGGTTTTCCGCCAAAAGAAACTCGATCACTGCCCGTTGTTTGCAACGCACATCCGTTACAGACGCCATTTTAACAGCTCCGTACAGCGCTGCCACCTGTCGGAAGTCAATGAAACTATACGAGACGAAGCGGGAATGTTTGAAAATATTCCACAAGAAATTTCCGGTTTTTTCAACCAAAATTGGCCGAGAAAAAAAATGTGTTGCATTACTTATTGAACTGCCCTCGTATGTTGAGTGAGCCACCTCACCTGTGCTTGTTACACTTCATCACTATGAAAGTGAAGTCCTGGAAGTTCTTTGTTTTAAAAACGGATGAAAATCTGCATGGGGCCAAGTCGGGACTGAAGAGGACAATCTATGAACCCAAGAAGCCCGATTGTTGTAGATATCGCATTGCTCGTGTGTAGTCTGGCATTGCCATGCAGAAGGAACTTTTTGTGCAGCCCTTTTGGTCTGCACGGAGGGGCAGTGGCTTGCTTCTACCACCTAGCATAGCAGATTATAGCCGTTTCGTGCTGACCGAACCCGTCACGAATCATGTTTCAGTCATGGCTTCGCAAGGAAACTATTAATGATCAGTCACGCAGGGGTCTTTTGAGCTACAACATGCATGGCACATTTCCTCGGAATTCTGCAGCTAAATATGCTGTTAGGTGCACGATTTGTTCGAACAAATTATTTTGCCCACTTTATTGCATTATGTGAGTTTGCATCTGTTTATTGTGGTTCTTGCCACCAAAAGAAGTATACAGGATGGAACTACAGTTAGCGTACGGAAATTTAAAGTTAAATCTCAGTCACTCTGCCGAAGAAGTGTGTCCACACTGTACTGCTTCGTTTCTCATCTAAGTTTCAACATGGTTTAGATAACAAAAATTAGGTTCCTCTTACGAACGGACATGTCAAAAACCCTAGTACCTATGCTACTGCTGTTAATCGTCTGGCTGAACGCCAACAAATGTTTGCAATGAATACAAGCGGATGGTAACTCATTACTGAGTCAAATGTCGCGAGAGCCCTAAAGGTGACATGTTCGTGCATAATTCACTACGGGCTTTCCGCGGAGCTGTCACGCCAAGTATCGATTTGACTAAGCGCCCCTACCCCTCCCAACCTCCTCTTCCTCCAGCAGATCGTTATTCTGGGAGAGCGCAACCATCGCGGGAAGCTAACTGTCAAAATTTTAGCTTTTGAAGAAGCTATTAGGTATACTACCACTGCACACACAACTGAGCCAAGGACTGTTTCAAATGTGTGTTTAAGTAAAAATAAATACAATACAATAAATACAATACAATAAATACAAATACAATCATGACGAATTCGGGCGATTACGTGAATAATATTGCAAAATTTTCTAATGCTTCTCACTGAGGCCGGAGAATGAACGTAGGTTGCCACGTCAGGATGTTATTTCAGCCTTTATGACTTACGATCGTAGTGAGTGGTCTTTAGCGTTATACGGAAGTACTTTTCGAGCTAAATCACAAACTAATGTTATTTGCATTTTTAAAACCTAAGCACTAAGATCCAGATTACAACAAAACTATCCCAAAAACTGAAATTACACATGGCCTGAACAAGTTTCTGATATACCAGTCATATGTTATGAAATTAAATAACACGGCTGTTTACGGAGATTGATACACAACATTACCAATCTGGCACGCTACTCGCACTACGGGCAAAAACACTGAAGTTGGTGCCTTCAGCCCGATTTAATGGCTAACTACTACTTGCGTCGAAAATCCGCATCTGCAGCCAGCTGACCAGAGAACGGGACTATTTTCACCCACTGAAACGCTGTTTCAATGAATTAGCAAATGCACGATATTTTTAGCTTTGCAAGCCTGCAACCTAGGGGTAATTTAGGACTTGCAGGAGACGCGGAAGGGCTATAGTAGTTAATGTATTTGTACTCCTGAAAGGTGGTACATGAATTTATCACAATTTTTATACTGAATCAAGGGTAATTATTTCAATTATGCAGAAAGTTTCTACTGAAAGTTTGCAATAAGTATCAGTCATTTGTCGAGCACACAAAGGCAATCGCCGCCGTTGTTTACTACGTCTTCTCATTGGATGAATGTTTACCAACTTTCTTAGGCACGTTCTTTGCTTAGGTGAATTCTGAGCTCTCGTTTGGTATTCATTTTACATTCTTTTTCGTACTAATTAAAAACTAAAAAAAACTTGAGTGAAATTTGAATTTCAGAGAAACTGCAATAATGAGTACAAGTGTAAATAATCGCTAGTAGCTTGTAGGAACTAGTTCCGCCTTTCGCCCCGACAGCGATGGTGACGTGTGCCATCGACTACAGCAACAGAGTGAGTCATTTTGCCGCTTACAACTGACCGAGACTGGAGTTAGTTTCAAACCTGACAAGCACGACCATTCGGATGAGTCACTCCCACCCTCCTTCACTACTTGTGCGCTGTAAGCAAAATTAACATCTGAGGACCTCTGAAGTCTTCAAAGTGTCCCCACGGCCATACTGCATCCACAGTACTACCGGCCCAGCTGGGATATTGTGGCTGCACATTACTTTATGACCAGACGAATCTAAAGCGGCTATTTCAGACAAAATAAACTGCTTCATATTTGCCACACGGTCCCTACTGCGGTCGCCTTCAGGAGATAATGCCAGACTTACCGAATGTCACGTTTCATCCTAAGGAAAATTCTCATAGGAGGGATCCATTCTACATATTTTTCGATGCACTCTACACTGGTATTACTAACACGTACCATGACTCCAGTCTACATAGCCTAAGTATCCAACGTCAATGTTTCTGGGATCATGGTAATGCGTTTTCACCAATACTGCCGAGGAATGGCTGCTTCTGTGCTCCACTGCGTAAAGATCACGTGTGGCTGTTCACATGTTTTTCCATCATTTAATATGTGAATGAATTGTCGCTTTCCGACCTGTACACGTGCTATTACAAGGCGAGGTAGCCTAATGCAACCCAAGTCATACCCAGTACGAAAGGTCTGACCAACTGAGCGTTAAGGTTGGTGAGACAGTCTACACTATCTAGTAATCTCACTATAGCACTAACTTGCATTCATAATATCGATCTGAACTGGAACAGGACACGTGGAGCTCTTGTGGTGATTAAAACTGCTGCCTCGAAAAGAAGATATACGAATGAAAATACTAAGTACTAAGAACAGGATTGTACACATTAAAGTGCATGGTTCGTAGACTATCGTGATGTCGCGCATACAAACGCAGGAGTTTATGAAAATATAATTATGAGTAACTGTTACGAAGTGGAGAGAGAGAGAGAGAGAGAGAGAGAGAGAGAGAGAGAGAGAGAGAGAGAGAGAGAGAGAATGAATTTAAAAAAGGAACTGGACACGAAACGACAAATCGAGATGTGTTCGAAAGGACGATTAAAGAAATTTTATAGCTCTCATTTTGGGGACGTCCCCCCTGTAATGCACTTCATTGTGACTTGCATAGAATAGATGAAGTACTTTCATATGGCGTGTTTTGTATCTGGAACATCACTTTCGATGGATCAGATGTGGTCAGCAACTAAGACCACATATAGTGTCTTCTCACTAAGATCTATGGAACTGCTATAATTACGTCTCGCTGTAATCCAAACCATTTTTAGGAAAGGAATCCCAATACTAGATGGTAAGTGCACCACACACAGTTAGCAGGAACAAATTTACAGTCTGCCTTTCAGTGAAAGTCAGTTTCTGGCGACCAAAAATGCATGTTCCGATATTTCAGTTTTAATTTTATGCATTTTTGCAATGATTATACCATTCCTTACGCGGGACATTGAAATTTCAGCAAACCTCTTCATCTGATTAAAAATATTTTTCTTTCAGTGCAGGAACAGATGTTTCAGCAACATTTACAAACTCACGTTCCAAATCACAATTATATTCGTGGCCAAGTGCATTGTCCTGAACAAAGTATTTTATATGCAATTTAGGCCTCTTACGAATTTTGACATCCATCTGTTCCAGAATATTTGCGCAGTATTCTCTATCCTTAGCATGGTCATCAATAAGAAAAATCCCTTTTCATTACAGGCTACTCTGGTCAGAACGGCAGACGAAAAAGGCCGCGACGTTTGGTGTGGAGCTACCATCTGTCAGTATAATGAATTCTGCCTCGCTTCGGGCCTATTTTAACTGGTGGGCTCGCGTCTCCACAACAGCAAGTCTACATAGAAAACAGTCCTATTCTTTTAAAATTCATTTCGTTTTCTGTCAACATGAAGACTGCTCCTGCGCCGAGTGACAGCAGAAGCTCTCACTTTCACGTCCAGCCCCCTTCCCCATTGTTACACCCTGTATTTTCCATTAAGAGCTATTCGCAGCTCACATTTTATAGCCCTGACACCTTCAAATGAACACTTATTTGAAGACGGGATCAGATAATGATGAATTTCCTGCAAGTGCTAATGGTTGATATAAATGCAGCTATGATGGTTGCAGGTTTATGTATGTGAAAGCTTGATTTCTTAAGTGTATCTTGCGTGTAACAGGGCGTCAGCTGTCAACCCAAACTTAGGTCGGTTTCTTTGTAAAGAGCCTAGGTGTGTAAGGCTACTGTGTTCAGCCCGACAATTGACGCACTTACAGCTGGAGAGGGATCCAACTCAGCAATACTCACGGGATCCAACTCAGCATCACACAGTCGTGAACAATTAGTTGCTGCATTGGCGACATCTCTACGGTTTGATGGTGGTTGTGGTTGTTGGATGTTTAAGGGGGACTAAACAGCTAAGGTCATCAGTCCCCCATTCCAAAATCAGGCGAGCCGAAAATCGACGTAGCAGATAAAAACCAAAGGGGGAGGAGACGTCCCCCCAGGCGCTAAAAGAACACAAATGCAGCAACGAACACTACAGACAAGAACAGAACAGAGTAACACCAGACAGAAAGAAACAGAAGAAAGGAAGAGGGCCGGAGACTGGTTGACTGACCACGAGATCAAAAAAAGGGAAAGAGTCAACCATCTCACGGCCTACCAGAACAGCAACAGACACGAGGACAAAAGACACAGAAAGGGAAAGGCGCAGGACCTCCCTAAATCGAACCATAAAAAGGACTACCACGGATAAAATTTAAAACGTCATCAGCCATGGAGGCATCGTCAGATAAAACCAAAGCCAAAGTGCCCGAGAGATTAAAAGATTGCCGGAGTGTGCGCAGTCGAGGACACTCCAGCAAAATGTGGCCGACCGTCAGCCGGGACCCACACTGACACAAGGGGGGATCCTCCCGACGCAAGAGATGGCCGTGCGTCAGGTACGTATGGCCGATGCGCAGCCGACACAGGACTACCGAGTCCCTGCGAGAAGCCCGCAGGGAGGAACGCCACACATCGGTCGTCTCCTTGACAGCCCGCAGTTTATTCGGGGCTGTCATGCCACGCCACTCAGCAGCCCACATCCCAAGTACCTTACGGCGCAACACCAGCTGCTGGTCGCGAGCCGTAAGGCCGATCTCCAAAGCTGGGGCGTCTATCGCCCCTTTGGCCAGCCTGTCTACACGTTCGTTCCCTGGTATGCCAACATGACCGGGCGTCCAAACCAGGACCACTGAACCACCAGAACGGGCAATGGCGGAAACAGCCTCCTGAATGGAGGACACCAGAGGAGAGGAGGGATAGCAGCGGTCGATGGCCTGAAGGCTGCTCAGGGAGTCACTGCAGATGACAACGGACCTACCTGAGCAGAAACGCATGTGCTCAAGAGCGCGCAAGATGGCCACCAGCTCTGCAGTAAAAATACTGCAGCCAGCCGGCAAGGAGCGTTGCTCAATATGGTCAGAGTGAGCAAAGGCGTAGGCAGTGCGACCATCAACCAGGGAACCATCAGTGTAGACTGGCTCACAGCCCGGAAATGATTCGAGGAGCGCAAGAAAACGGCGACGGAGGGCCACAGGCGGAACCGAGTCCTTAGGGCCCTGTGCCAAATCCAGACGGACAGACGGCCGGGACAAACACCAGGGAGGCGTAGGTGTATGGACCCGGAAGGGAGGCAGAAGAGGGAATGACCCCAGTTCTGACAGCAGGGACTGGACACGGACAGCTACGGAAAGCCCAGACCTAGGTCGCCGTTCGGGCAGATGGAGGACCATGGCAGGGAAAAGCAGCCGACGATTGGGATGGCCTGGCGAGCAATGCACGTGGACAGCATAGTCGGCGAGCAGTCGATGGCGGCGAATCCGCAGCGGGGGAACCCCGGCCTCCACCAGTAAACTATCCACGGGGCTCGTACGAAAAGCGCCAGTTGCAAGCCGGACCCCACAGTGGTGTATGGGGTCTAACAACTTCAACACTGAGGGTGACGCAGACCCATAGGCCAGGCTCCCATAATCAAGCCGGGACTGCACAAGGGCTCTGTACAATTGCAGTAGCGTGCAGCGATCTGCACCCCAAGACGTGTGGCTAAGGCAGCGGAGGGCGTTGAGGTGCCGCCAGCATTTTTGCTTCAGCTGAGTAACATGAGGAACCCATGTGAGCCGGGCATCAAACACGAGTCCCAAGAAGCGGCAAGTGTCCACCACGTCAAGCAGGTGGCCGTCGAGGTAAAGTTCAGGATGAGGGTGGACCGTCCGACGCCTGCAGAAGTGCATAACCCGAGTCTTGGCAGCAGAGAACTGAAAACCATGAGCCAGAGCCCATGATGCTGCCTTGCGAACGGCGACTTGCAACCTGCGTTCGGCGACTCCCGTAGTCGTGGAGCTAAATGAGATGCAGAAGTCGTCGGCATACAAAGAAGGAGACACCGACGACCCCACTGCTGCAGCCAGACCATTAATGGCCACTAGAAATAACGAGACGCTCAACACCGAGCCCTGCGGGACCCCATTTTCCTGTATATAAGAGGAACTAGAGGTGGCACCGACTTGCACCCGGAAAGAGCGGCGCAATAAAAAGCTTTGAAGAAAAGCCGGGAGCCGACCACGAAGACCCCACCCATGCAACGTGGCGAGGATGTGATGCCTCCATGTGGTGTCATACGCCTTCCGCAGATCGAAAAATACAGCAACAAGGTGCTGACGTCGGGCAAAAGCCGTACGGACAGCAGATTCCAGCCGCACCAAATTGTCCACTGCAGACCGGCCCCGACGGAAGCCACCCTGGGATGGAGCGAGGAGACCGCGCGACTCAAGGACCCAACACAAACGCCGCCCCACCATACGTTCGAGCAATTTGCACAAAACGTTGGTGAGGGTAATGGGACGATAGCTGTCCACCGCCAGTGGGTCCGCACCGGGCTTCACGATGGGGACAATAAGACCCTCTCGCCATTGCGACGGGAACACGCCCTCGTTCCAAATGCGGTTAAAGAGGGCGAGGATGTGTCTCTGGCAGTCCCTGGAGAGATGCTTCAGCATCTGCGCATGGATGCAGTCCGGTCCTGGTGCTGTATCAGGGCAATCGGCGAGGGCAGCGAGGAGTTTCCTCTCGCTGAAAGGAGCATTGTATGTTTCAGAGCGACGCGTGTGGAATGAGAACGGCGTCCGCTCGGCTCGCTCCTTTAGAGAGCGAAAGGCGGGGGGATAGGATGCAGTCGCAGAGCTCTGAGCAAAGTGCGCGGCCAGCCGTTCAGCAATGGCGGCAGCGTCCGTGCAGACAGCGCCGTCCAAGGAGAGCCCAGGGACACCCATAGGTGTCTGGGAGCCATAAATCCGCCGGATCCGGGACCACACGTGCGAGGACGAGACACGGGAGCCCAGGGAGGAGACGTACCTCTCCCAGCACTCCTGCTTACGCCGTGCAATAAGTCGACGGGCGAAGGCACGGAGCCTCTTAAAGGCGATGAGGGTCTCCAGAGACGGGTGCCGCCTATGACGCTGGAGAGCCCGCCTACGGTCGCGAATAGCCTCAGCAATCTCCGGCGACCACCAGGGCACAGCCTTCCGCCGAGGGAGGCCAGAGGAACGGGGGATGGTAGCCTCGGCCGCTGAAATGATGGACGTGGTTAAAACACGGACCACCTCGTCAATGTCACCCTGTGGGGGAGACGCAATGGTTACAGCGGAAGTAAAAGCTGGCCAGTCAGCCCTGTGGAAAGCCCAGCGGGGCAAGCGCGCAGAAGAATGACACTGTGGCAGCGACAAATAGATGGGAAAATGGTCACTACCACACAGGTCAGGATGCACCCTCCAGTGGAGGGATGGGACAAGTCCAGGGCTGCAAATAGAGAGATCGATGGCCGAGAACGAGCCATGGGCCACACTGAAATGCGTGGGAGCACCGGTGTTTAAGAGGCTAAGGTCGAGCTGAGCCAACACATGCTCCACGGCCCGACCACGATCATCGGAGACAGTCCCACCCCATAGAGGGTTGTGGGCATTGAAATCGCCCAGCAGCAAAAAAGGTGGCGGCAGTTGTGCTATCAGAGCAGCCAGGACATGCTGCGCGACAGTACCATCAGGTGGAAGGTAAATACTGCAGACGGTGATAGCCTGTGGCGTCCACACCCGAACAGCGACAGCCTCTAAAGCTGTTTGTAGAGGTACAAACTCGCTGTGAAGAGAGTTCAGGACATATATGCAGACGCCACCAGACACCCTTTCGTAAGTTGCCCGGTTCTTAAAATAACCCCGATAGCCACGGAGGGCGGGGGTTCGCATTGCCGGAAACCAAGTTTCCTGCAGAGCAATGCAAAGGAAAGGATGACGGCTGATAAGTTGGCGGAGCTCAGCTAAATGGTGGAAGAAACCGCTGCAGTTCCACTGGAGGATGGTACTGGCCATTGCTGGGAAAGGCGTGACGGGACTGGGAAGGCAGATTACGCCACTGGGTCACCTGCTGCCTCCAAGTGAGCACCGGTGCCAGTGCTTTCCATGGCGTCGGAGGGACTGGCGAGATCGAGGTCCTCAGCGGACGCCAGGATCTCCACCTCGTCCTCAGACGCAGAGGGTGAAGGTTGCGGTGGGACAGGTGCCACCGCAATGTCAGGATGCTTGGGAGCCTTTTTCTTCAAAGGCTTCGCACGCTGTGCCTTGGGAGGGTCTGGCTGGGAGGGCCCCACTGGGTCAGTCTCAGGGACGGACGACGACCGTGAAGCCCTACGACCAGCGACCGGTTGTTGCTTCAAAACTTTGCGGGTATCCGCTTTGACACTGGGCAAAGCCTGGGAAGGGAGGGCCCCAAGGGACCCCTTCCTGGCTAGAGTAGCCGAAGAAGCCCTACGCTTCTCCGGCTGGGAAGGGGGGACGAATGTCCCCGATGGTTGGGGTGGTGTCGCTCCTGGAGTAGATGGAGCAACAGAGGGCGAAGTGCTCCCCACAACCAAGGGGGCCGGGTCATTTTGACATAGCTGAGAGGCAACAGTACGTGACGACACGGGAGAGGATCGGACCGCTGTTGCAGCAGTGGCATAGGTGGATGTCATGGGCACAGGATGTAGCCGCTCATATTTCCGCCTTGCCTCTGTGTAGGTCAGGCGGTCCAGGGTCTTATATTCCATTATCTTCCTTTCCTTCTGGAAGATCCGACAGTCCGGTGAGCAGGGGGAATGGTGTTCTCCACAGTTAACACAGACGGGAGGCGGAGCACATGGAATATCAGGATGCGAAGGACGTCCGCAATCCCGACACGTGATGCTGGAAGTACAGCGAGATGACATGTGCCCGAACTTCCAGCATTTAAAACACCGCATCGGAGGAGGGATATATGGTTTCACATCACAACGGTAAACCATCACCTTAACCTTTTCGGGTAAGACATCACCCTCAAAGGCCAAGATGAAGGCACCGGTGGCTACCTGATTATCCCTCGGACCCCGATGGACGCGCCGGACGAAGTGAACACCTCGTCGTTCGAGGTTGGCGCGTAATTCATCGTCGGACTGCAGAAGAAGATCCCTATGGAATATAATACCCTGGACCATGTTGAGACTCTTATGCGGCGTGATGGTAACTGAAACATTCCCCAACTTGTCACAATTGAGCAACCTCCGTGACTGGGCAGAGGATGCCGTTTTGATGAGCACAGAGCCAGAGCGCATCTTGGACAAGCCCTCCACCTCCCCGAACTTGTCCTCTAAATGCTCCACAAAAAACTGGGGCTTGGTCGACACGAACGATTCTCCATCAACCCGGGTACACACAAGGTACCGGGGTGAATATTCGCCACTGCCTTCTTTAGCAAGACGTTCCTCCCATGGAGTAGCTAGGGAGGGAAACGATCTCTGATCCAATTTCTTCCCGTTGAGGTTAGACCTCGATCGCTTAGAGACTGCTGGTGGAGGCCCACCAGCGATAGATGATGTACCACGCTTCATTGCGGGTCATCCGCCCTGATGCCACCTACTCCGACCAAGGGCCCTCCCCACGGGCGCCACCCAGCCACAGCAAAGGCCACCTGGCAGGATGGCCGTTGCCGGGAGTCCCGATGCCCCAGGGAGATGGGCATCTACTCCTTGGCATACGTGGGGAGTGAACGGCGCAGGCATCAGTAGAGCGATCCCTGTGTTGTCAGGGGGCTACAACCAAGAGGGTACATGGCGACCCCACCACAACGGACTGGCTACCGTGCTGGATCTTAGGTGCAAAAATGGCCAAGGTCGTCGTCACAGTTAAAAGAAACACTGCAGAGTGCAGCGTGGTAATCGCCCAAGAGATCGAAAACGAGCGGGTCACCATTGCAACGACGAGAAAGACGGCTATAGGTCTAATTGCACGAAGGATACAGTGCACCATGTAAGGTGCCCTTCCCCAATTGGCTCGCTCTTCGGAATAATTTAGATAGATGGAGGTCAAACCCGAGAGGGGACCATCACATAAGGCCGAAACGTTTGAGACTCCTTTTAGTCGCCTCTTACGACAGGCAGGAATACCGCGGGCCTATTCTAACCCCCGAACCCGCAGGGGGGTCTACGGTTTGAAACGGTTTGGCATACACCATAGTTGGCGTGACAGACGCAGGATATCCGTGCACTCAATTGGGGCTAGATCATGATCGCATGTGTACACTTTCCATCGTGAAAGTACTGGACTTTTCACGTGCTACCCTGTGAATAATGTACGATGAGTACTTCTACAAAAGTCGCTGATGCCCGAGTCAACTGCCCTGACTAAGTCACTGTCAGAACTGGCCATAAATCGCTGGTAGTAATGGAAGGCAGACTGGTCACAACGCAGTAAATCTATTGCCAGTTCATCGTTGTACATCCACCTATGTGCAACCATTCCACCCGGAAGCATCCCCTCACTAGGAGGGGAAGTAGCAATTGCACCTATACATGAGCAAAGGAACAGCATTACATGTTCACAAGCTAATGATCAGTCGTTTGGTCTGGCAAGTCAAGGTAAGATTGTTTACGCAGATGGTAGAGTACAAGGACGTCAGAAACCACACTGCGATGCAACCCACTTGCCTACTGGGTTACAGTTCTACCAGGTGGTGGTGGTGGTGGTGGTGGTGGTGGTGGAGGAGGAGGAGATAATTTTGCCTGGAGATGGAAAGCAGGGGGAGATGAGCTGCAGGGAGTGAAATGGATACCGATACTTCTGTCATTTTACCATCAAACTGAAGAACATAATGTGAACATGTTGAATTTTTAGTTGGCCTATAGCACCCCACATGCAACCTGAACACTCTTCACGGCAATGCACCACCCCGTGGCTGCATCATTAGGTCAGGATAGCTCGAGAAATCCTCGAGGGAGTGTGAGGATGCTTGTATGACTTTCCCACGCCCATACCTCTCCTGCGACGATCTTAGAACATATGCGACACCATCTTGCGATATGTTGGAGCCCCTTGGATCCGTGTGTTGTGTGTGGGAGTTAACTGACCAGGATCTTTCCCTGATGCTTTCTGTGTGTCTTCGAGTGTTTCACAACGTGTCGACACCGAGTGCAGTTGCTACACAATACTAGACATGTCGAATTCACTTACTCATGCATGTATAAAATAACACTATCGTGCACCACTCTCTGCGATATGGTTAAGTGCACGGCAAACTATCTATTAAATCCCTTCACGTGTTGTACTGCAATAACTTTTCTTGTGATAATGCTGCTCATGGGTTTACCTGTACAAAACTTTTCGTTAACTGTGCAGCCTTCATTACCTACATACGCTAAAGAAGCGAATGGAAGAGAGGTCCGTCACATCTGCATGAAGGCATTCGAATTAACTGGTCCGAAAAAAACTAAGGAGGGTTACAAAGACGGTCTCAAAACTGGAGGCTGCGAGGGAAACCTGAAGATCAGCTTTAAAATTCGTATGCTTATCAGTGACACCTTAATCGGAGCAGAGTGGAGCTAATGGCACAAACACCAACCGGACAGAGCTTCAGGAATCCGCGAAGCGATAATACGTGTCACCGTTAGGAGAGTTAGACTAATTCTTGCGACAGTCACGTTACCACGTACGTAAGATTAACTTGGTTCCTACCTCAGAAACTATGCCTTTATCATGTGGAAAAGTGAAAGTAATAGGCTTTCCAGTCTGAAGCGAGAAATTACCTATGCTTCGAGTACGATGAGCTTTTCCTTCAGTACAGAGCGCTGTGAAAACTTTAATATCAGAATAAGCGTAAAAATTCCCGTGTACTCTTCGAAGTAATCCTTTTACACCGTGTTAAGTGGGAAGCAAAACATCTCTGCCTTTGGATACGTATTTAAGACTCAACGCTATGGAACTGGTGAGTGCAGTAATTTCGGTAGAAATTACTTTAAAGAAATTTCTACTCTTATCTACAACCTCATTCTAGAAAGAGCACTATAGATCAGCTTCTACATTTCGGGAGTGTTTGCGTGACCTGTGTTTTACTTTTGTTAAACGTTCAGTCTTTGTTGTCTAAACTACTTTTACTAATGCCACATTCCGCCACGAATGCTTTTTCGTGTGGATTCTGCTGATTTCCGAGAATTTTTATCCCATCACCTGCAACGATACAAACGTGCGATAATATTTCCGAAGTGCTACCATCGCTACAAGACTAACTGCTGTCTAACTTAAAACCTTTGACCGGACAGAGACTAGAACCTTGGACCCTCAGGTTAAAAGCTTACTGCTCTACCGAGTAAGCTGTGGGCTTCGCATGTCTTATTGAAAACTTTTGTAGAGTTTCCAGCACAAATGTTAACATTTCCCATAATCTGAAGATGTGAACAGAACGCCTCCGCTTTGCTCCCTTTGTCGAGTTACGAAACTTCACAATGGAAGACAATAAGTGTCAAGTACCATGGCGAAACAATGTGTGGCCCAAATATTGAGAAGTTTTGCTTTTCAATCTACACCTTCGGATTTTCTTCGTGTACTTAAGTCACTGGCATTAGTGATTGCTCGCAAGCCATTGCGTGAAGTGTTTTCGTATCATAAGAAAGCTTGTGCGATCACGTATGCTTCGCATGCTGATAGACTCCCCAGACAGGAGGTTTACAGTCTGTTTCGCTGTTTGAGAGCTCAACAAATTTGGTAAAGATAATCTGGTCTACATGTAAGTGGAATTGTCTGATTCTCTACTCATATGTTTTAGGGGGAATAAAAACGCTAGCAGATATACTCCAGCATAACAATTTGCTATTACTGTTGTGCTCCGTTCCAGCGTGGTTGGAACGACATGTTCACTTACACGGGAAAGAGCAAACTGTTTGTCCTCGCTCCTGCTTTACTTTTGTTAGACGTACATCAGTGGGAAGAATCAGAACCATGTTTGCCCCTTCGTCTCTGAATGAAATTAGTACACCCACTGTCACTCGTTACAACGTAAAACAAATTTCATCTTTACTGCATAATCTATTAATGCTTAACATTTAGTTTTAAATTTCTTTTTTAAATAGTGCGGTACTCACCGCGTGCAGTCATTTCCGATATAATGACACGGTCCTCAAAACCTTCCCTATATTATACCCAACGTTCTTAAATTTTTTATGTACTCCGATATTTTTTTCTAACTTGCTAACCAACCAAACCGACATTCATCTTCAACAATTGACTGAAACACTAGCTGAAGGCACTGGTTATGAACTGACTTACGTTTCTTTCTGGAAAGGACCCCGATTTAATTTCATGGGACGTGGTCAAAGGAGGTGACCATCACGTCCAGTACTCTCACGTGATTTAAATCTCAACGACAAATTAACTGAACACTGTTACAGCCAGTTTTTTGTGCAACGATGGAACACCACCCTGTGATCGATTCTTTTACTTTTATAGGCATCTCTAAGGTTTGTTGCCTTTAACAGTACTTTATCAGCTTAGTTCTCCACAGTTTCAGAACGCGACGCTGCACTGTTGGGTGAAACATTTTCGACATCCATCTGTTCTGTTGGAAAACTGGTGAGGCTACTATTCTTCCCTACTAAGTTGGTAAAGGAGTTTTCTTAATTGCGCGAAGTTTATTCGACGTTGGAGAGTCGCCCACGACTGAGCAAAAAGGGGGTTGGGGGAGGATTAGTCGAAGTCGTCTTATTTGATGACCTGCTCTACGATTATGTGAGTCACGTCACCACCGGAAAGGAGACAAAATATGACGCTAAGCGTATGATTACGATCTTTTATCGCTTGAAAATTATCCCTTCTTCTGCTGAACAAATGGTATTTCTCTTAGTAAGGTTCGAAATTCTCTTGTCAGGACTGCAAACAATTCCTCGTCGTTTGCAATTCGACATTTTGAAATGAAATAGACAAAGCATTTTAACGAATTTATCCATAATGGGATAAATCTCTCAGAATGTGTTTCTATGGAGCCAGGAAACTGGAAACTATATTCTCACAGAAAAATATTAGGCATTTAATCACCGGTTTCTTCTATGAGTACTACTATCATCTGACTACAGAGTCCCCTCTGCTAAGCGTGTACGTGAAAATGTCAAGTTGCACAGCGTTTGTTGATTGTGAGGAAAACAGGGGAGGGGGTGGGCACTGCCATGTGAACTTGTGTAAATCAGCCTTCGCGTTGGCTCTTCAAAGTAGGACAACATGTTGCACATAGCGCAGAAAGATAGGTGCAGCAAAGATTGTGAACACCACACAGATGAAACGACTGGCCAAGCAACAACCAATGTAATTAAAAACAGCGACGAAATGCCACAGGGCAAAAAGCGTGAGAAACAGAAATTTAGGCAGAACACAATCCATCTGTGAGGTACTGAGCACGGCGCATATCAAATTACTGCAGTCTGGCAACTGAATGAAGGGTAACTAAAATTAAAATGGAACGTTCTTAAAAATATTTTTGTTTTCTTGATACCTGTCCGTTTGCGGTATGGATCCTACATGCAAAATTATTTAGTATATAGTACTGATGAGATTCTGCTTCGTTCATAGCATTCCTTTCAATATACAGTTGGATCTGATCACTAACAGGATTATTTCACTGGAGCAGGAACACTGGCCTAGTTCTTGGCGCTTAACAGCAAAGACTTCTATGATCAAGAATATTCGTATTTTAAAAACACGCTTTGAACACCCAACTGTGCACGCCTTCCACTTTACTTCGATTTTAGTGTTTTGGCAATCAGTCCAGTCTGTTCTGTATTATTTGTAAGGGGGGGGGGGGGGGGGGGAACTATGTCCGCGTGGCATGTTCCTGATATCAAGTTAATAAGTTACTGGAGATCGTGGGTTACTTACATAACCGCCAGCATACACGAAGGTCTGCATGTTCGCCTGTAGAACATTATTCCCATGCGTATTTCAATATCACACACGCACAGAGCTGCACGCAGACGTCTTCGCGTGCGGCATAAGTTACGTATCACTTTTGTGACGGGTTTCAAAACTAGTTCACTATGAACTGCTGGTTGTGATCGCGCGTGACGGTGATGAGCGATCCAGGAGCTCAGACCTGCACCCAGTAATGGCAGTTTTATTCATCGACCGTGCTAATTTGAGAGATTTCCCGTAACAGTTTTATCGACAGACAAAACCACCTGCAAACTCACCTCACCCGAAGACCGGGAAGGTGAACCAGCGAATTTATAGCCATATAGCAACAGCGCCGATTTCAAGAAAAGCCAGCACTTATCTTGTAAAGCTTTCTCAGAGTGAGAAAAAAAACATGACTAAACTACAATTTCTCTCAGTGTTTTGGGGTGTTCTAATGATTTTAGATTATCTAGTCACAATGTGACCACCTGTCAAATGGTAATAGTCACCTTTCGCAGTGCGGACGTGAGGGGGCGAGTCAATGACTCACTGGAAGTACTAACAGGTATATGGAGTCATGCCTACTCCAGTACCGTGAACAGCTACGCTAGGTTGCTCGGTTGAGGATCCAAGGAGCTACCAACCAGATCGAGGTGGTCCCCACAAATTCTCGACTGGATTTAAATGTAAGGAGTGTGATTGCCATGGGTGAACGGTGAACTGATCCTGGCGCTCTTCAAACCACTCACGTGCACTGCGAGCTGAGAGAGACGTTGCACTGTCCTTTCGGTACATACCATCGTGCCGATGGAGAAACTGGACTTGGTCTCCAAGGATAGGTGCACACTTGGGTTAATCCGCTGTGCTCTCCACGATGACGAGATCACGAAAACATTTACCACACCATATTGATCGCTCCTCCGACGTGGACTCTTCTGACTGCGGTTGCGGGGTGTTTGCTTTCAGACGTTTCAAGCCGTACACGCCAATGCAGCACAAAGCTCGATTCATCTGGTAAGGCCACCAGTCCCCACTAAATGGACATCGAGTGGCGGTACTGGCGTGCAACTTCCAGCCTTCGTCGCCGATGAACAATAGTTAGCACGGGTGCACGAACCGTGAGCCTGCTGCAGAGACCCATACGCAACAACGTTCGCTGAACGGTCGTTAAGTGGAGACCGTTCTTAGCCCCTCGGGCGGTCACTTGCTCAACACTTTCACATCTATTCGCACTATTCATTTCTGCAGCCGTCGTATACAACTCATCTATGGCACGTGGTGCACCAGTTGCCCCAGCGCCAGTCTTTGATAGCGCCATTTTATCATGCACGACATACTTTAATCACAGCGGCACGTGAACAGTTAAACTTAGCCATTTCGGAAATGCTTCCACCTTTGGCCCGAAAGCCAATTATTTCCTTTTGGACATCAAATAAATCGCTCCGTTTCAACATTACAACGACTGCATTGCTTCCGTGGTCCCCTGGCACTCTTCACTACTAATGCTGCTACTTGTCTGTGTGTGGTTATTGCACATTGACGTCGAACATAGGCTGTTTTCAATGTGACTGGACAGTGTAAATTTGTCTAACGATATTTCAAGTCTTCTCCTAATTTTGATCTAGATGAAATTAGATTATTCAACCACTTGGGCACACCAAATACTTTTGCCAATTTGTCTTATTATTGGGGGCTTATTTTAGAGGGCGTTTATCAGACAACCAGTAGTATCTCTTAGCATCAGGCGTGCTTTCTGATTACTAGCGCGAAGTCTCATATTAGCGCGTATAGATAAACTTACAACGCAATAAGATCTTTAGTAACACGTATCTGATAACGGATAGCACTAACACTTGGAGCGAGGTCGGTTAGACTGATTCGGCTTTGACTTCTTTGCGGACATCGCCCGCAGCGAGGAGTGATCACTAGTGCTGGGCAGCGCTGGCCTCAAAAATCTTGACCCATGACCAGTACTACGCAGCGTAGCAGGAAGCCGAGTGCCGATTCGAAACTCGAGAGCGAGGTCGGTTAGACTGATTCGGCTTTGACTTCTTTGCGGACATCGCCCGCAGCGAGGAGTGATCACTAGTCCTGGGCAGCGCTGGCCTCAAAAATCTTGACCCATGACCAGTACTACGCAGCGTAGCAGGAAGCCGAGTGCCGATTCGAAACTCGAGAACAAAGTGCGACTGTCTTCAGCGCAGCAAAGAAGGTTATGGGTCTGTAGCCGCCGACACGTGCAGAATTAAACTGAGCATTCCCGCAATATTACTGAAGGCACCGAGCGTTAACGATCTTAAATTCTTCAGGAAGTATGCATCATAGAAGTGTTCTTGGAAAAGTCTCATCCTTCAGAAAGTTGCATATCATTTCATAGCAGCTTTTAAGAGCCTTATCTCTTCCTCCATTAAAGGAGTGTAGCGGAGACCTTCAGTCACGTACGCAGCTCAGAATTAGGGATGGTGGTTATCGCTGGAACAACCAGTTATTGTTTGTACCGGGTTTCTCATCTCCAGTTTAACCACTAAAAATGTTAAAAATAACCGCTTTTTATTGCTACATTTATCAGTACAGTTAACTAGGGTGAAGCCGTCCGAATTTGGACTTTGAACGTAAATATCTCAAACCAATAATATTTATATTTACCTTTCAGAGCACAGGCATTTAGCTGTAGTACTTTTTTGGTTTTTGTTACTCTGTACTCTAACAGGAAATTTTTTTAGAAAACTGCGTCGGTCAACATCTCACTTGATTGCAATTGACAGATTATCTGATTTATTACTTGTCCACAGACTACAGTAATTAACATTACTCTAGCATGAATTTTAATACTTATTCAGTGACATACAATGAAAATTTAGGAAGGAAAAGAATATGATCACGAATTTGCTTTGTGAAATTCCGAAGAAACAAAAAACGTATTTAACACCGACCTGTCAACCTCAAAAGGAAACTTCCCTTCTTCGAACTACTAGGCGTGGCAAATTTCTTATAACATTTGAAACCTCGATTGTGTCGATCAAAGGCCACACAGAATGAGATTATTTTCTATGAAGGAATGTAATCTAGCTGTCACTGGCATTTCGTAAGAACATTCCCCCACATAGTTTTTCTACCTTTTCTTGGAGCATTATTCAACTAGCATCCAGTCAGATTGATCTGGATATATGAGAGATCCATTGCAAAAAGGAGAAGTCCCCAGACATCCCATCAGTAGAGCCTCCTCTATCGCTAAAAACTGGCTGACCACCTGGAGTTTTAATACTACTCGACTATGAAACACTTAAATCTGTGTTCCTTTCGCAATTTATACAATTGGCTCGCCTCGTTAATACTTTCTCATCTAAAATTTCTGTGAGACAGTTCTGAAACAACCAGTCTATATTTCAGTTCACTATTTGAGTTTGTAAAAAGCAGCATTTTCAGACTGCCAACTTACGATCTCAGTTGCATGATGCAACAAAGAACTGCAGCTTACGTTTTAAATTCGTCAGTATACATACACTCGCAAAAAATGACTTCCTCATGGCAGACTGTTTTGGATAATTGTTGCTGCGTTCATTTGGTAACATCCTTGCCGCATTGCGAATGTTTTACAAAAGAACCGCTCGAGAAACGACTGTCACCTTCACCAAGGTTCCACCAAGAACCTGTGAGGTTATACTTACATGTCTATAAACAGTTAAGTATACTAGATTGACTTGTTTTATTGCTCTAGTTCTTGTAAAGAGTCAATGCAAAACATCCGCAAGTCTTACAGAAGACCTAGACACGCACGAGTGGTTTTGTGTCAGTCATACGAACAAAAGTTGCAACTGATTAAAAAGGTTAAAAGACCAGTCCCGAAAACGATTAGTACTCAGGTAGAGGTTCGGAATACTATACATTTAGCCCTTGCCACAAATTATGGACTTTGTAAATTTAAAATAAAAATTTTCCGTCAGCAATGTGTAGTTATTTGACTTTAAATGTTTTGAACTTTCCTGTTACCTTCACCCTCATTTGACAGTAACAAGCATAGACATCCAAAAAAGATTCTAAATTCTAAGACGACTCCAGGATTTTGCATTGTTCATTGCAGGATGCATAGAATCGAAATAGGTAAACCAAAGAAAACTTTGTCCACCACCTGATGATTTTCTCGAAAAGTAATGAGTTTAATACAAAAAATTTTTTTCTAACTAGACCATTATTTGGGCATTACGAGTAGACAAGTGCTGAAACGACACAAAATTAGGATAGAGAATTATTTTCCTTATTAAGTTGTCCGTTTGCATGGGCTTTAACCTACGAAGACAAAAGCAGAAGATTAGCTACTTTCTATTTTGTTTTTTAACTTTGAAATAAGTTAAATTTATTACTATTCCCAGAATTTATCTTTCTGCATAGAAATGGTACACAAGCTTTTGTATAAAATTTTTAGCGTTCTTTTCTTCAATTATTTATACTGAAACCCCAGTTTCGCAGTCTTAGTTATCGGCTATGTCTAGCCTATGTGAGGTAAGTCCTTAACAAGGTATGTACATGCGTAACATCCAATACGCCACACAGCAACAGGCACATTGTTTCGGCAATGTTGTACCAATTCTCGTGTCTTCATTGTTGCTAGTTTCTGTCAACGTTGTTATAGAACTAGCACTAATCGCTTCCAATTTTCTATAATACCCCAATATTTCGAAGCTATGTAAATTTTATGAAAATTTCCTGTTTACAAAAACAGTCATTTAACAACCGAATATTTTAGCACCACTGCTATGGCAAGTTGATATACCGCTTTTTAACCAATTACTAAACAAAAAACACAAAACGTATCTAAAAAATTCTGAACTAAAATACCGGTTGGTTTTTCCCATTCCTAGTAGAAGTCCCTTTTTGGTCAACACACAGCTGTTCAGAAATTTACATTAGAGCTGAGTATTATGCAACAAACAAAGCATTTAGGTTGCAATCCAACAACGCACAGTCACGTTAAAAACGTCGTGTAAACACAAGTTCGATCGAGGTTTGTAAAGTATTACTTAACATTGGATGTTCTAGTACAAGATGTAGATAAAACTTACTAGTCTTGCTGTTCGAATGTGTTTTGAACACATTTGTGCCGCTACTGCAGACGTTACTACTACTTAACCATAGTCCGTAGCCTTCAGCGAACTGAAACATTGTTATTGTTAGGTAACAGCTCTTATTTAAGCAGTGGTGAGGCAATGCTTATACCTTATGACTTATTAAATTTCCTGCAATCTTTACATCGAAGGAAGTAACTCCTAGCATAGCGTCATTGAGACTCACCTGTGAGCTGTTCTGAATAAGAACCAATACGCAATGGTTCTAGAAAACACATGCAAAGTTCCTTTTTATTTAGAAGAAATAGTTGTTTTACGATCAGTACGAAGCTGTTCAACAATGTTTAGAAATTCTCAAAATAAATTACGCCACGCAAAACAGTAGTATCAAAAGCAATTGAAAAGTAATTCCAACACACACTGGAACGAAGCCAACGTCTGCCTACAAAAAATGTCTTGTGATTTCAGTGTTTTGAAACTTTATTCGTTTACTACATCCACCCAAATTCAATTAAGTAGTTTCCTGGATTCTGAACTTTAGTAGATCAACAGTCTGAATAACATTCTTTAAAATCTTAGTATGTGCTAAAACTGGCCGAATAGGCAATTAAAAGTCTTTTTCTTGGTCAGCTGATGACAAATCCAATTTGCCACCCCACCGATCATGGATCTTACCGAGGTGGGGTAGTCTCAGGACGAGAACAGAAGCTTTTGAAATGTGCTACATAAGAACGCTGAAGGTCTGGTGGGTGAGTATTTTAGTGGAGCTGGATTGGACTGAAAAAACAATTATGGTACAGCCTGAATGAAGGACGGCATTAGTTAACAGGTCACATCTTTAAGCAGCAAGAAGTTGTCAATTTGGTAATGGAGGAAAGTAAATATTGTACATGGAGGCCAAGGCTCTAATGCAATGAACAGGTTCATATGGACGAAGGTTTAAGTCGTGCAGGTATTAAGAGGCTTGCCCAGTATAGACTAGCGTGGAGAGCTGCGTCTAACCAGTCTTCGGACTGAAGAAGACTATCACCACCTGGGTTGGTATGGAATAGATAGAAAGAACGTAGTTAGGGTTTTACGTTCCGTTGACGACCATGGAGCACACGCTCAGCTTAGAGAAGGGTATCAGCAGTGTCATATTCAATGTTCCAGCCCGACATTCGCCTTAAACGATTTTGGGGAAACTACGGGAAACTAATCGGACTGGCTGGGTCATTTGAACAGACATCCTCCCCAAAACGAGTCCAGTGTTCTAAGAACTGCTTTCCAGTTGGGTCCACGCCACTTGGTAGGCGTTGATTTATCAGTTAGAGCATTCCTTCAATCCTACTATATTCACACGCAGCGAAGTTATCTTACTTGGTGCCTACAATAAGTGTATGACAGTGGTTCCAGCCCAATTCCAAATATGGATTCTAGGAGAAAGAAATGCTGTTTGTACCGTTCACTATGTACCCGAAATTATCTTTTGCATCTTAGTCTCAGCCCATTAAGCGTATTTTAATTTCTTCGACTTCTGTGCAATCATCATGGATAAAAGCGCAATCCCTTTGCTTTAAAATGACGCTCTCAGAGAGGCGCATCTGCTGAAAACCTTCAGCTGCTTATCACTTTGGACAAACTGATTCAAGGATTCTTGGAAGGTTAACATGTTGTGAATGGGCTGGGCGAGTTCCATTCGCGATCTAGACGAATTATTTTGATATATCAAAGTCCTGCTTGTAAATATGTCAGTTTCGTTTATGTCGTCCTCGCTAGTATAGTCGCGTGGTATCTCTGATACAATTACTCATCACTTAATATTGGTTAACTGTGAGTTGACATTGTGTCAATTGCCGGTTTCTATGTCAAGCTTTTACGTTCTCCAAGTTGTCTCGCATTTCATTTACCAATTACTGTAAAACTGGCCTGTTCACCTAGTTTCTCGTCAACAATATCAGATTGTTGGCAGTATAATATGTCCTTATGAAACAAAAATGCTTTAAATGCATTACTTCCGTTGCACTTTGCGTGAACAGGGAGTTGTGGTACCCTGGTGTTGACAGCTGCCAACTGAATGTTTACTGTTCTCGGCAGGGACCAGCTGAGCTCATCACAACGGACGATACGCAGCGACAGCACGAGGAGTTTAAGCTTGTATTGTAGAAGAACAATCACAAGGGAGCTGTTACAAGGCCTGCCAGGACACCGTTCCGGTTTTACGACCCGTCGTAAGAGGCAGCGTAAATGCCACTTCCTACGACGTGCTAATTTCCCCTCAGAACGGCACATTACAATATATTGAACGGCAGCTTCAACAAAGGAAGTACTAAAACTATTGCTTCTTAGGCTTCAGATCAGCTTAAACTACTATGAAACCGTTTATGCATAACAAGACGGTCCCATCAAACGCGATTACATTCCCGAAAGGGCAAACTGAATGAGGTTCCTTTCGCTCTTCTGGAGTCACTTTGATCTTTAAGTATTACGATAGCCACAATATGCTTGATATCTAACGAAAAAGTTATTTCGTAGTAAAATCTGAACTATCCTAACCGTACGCTTCCTCAACTTTTTCTACAGAACAATTAAAAAAAGCTTAAGCAAGTGCTAGTGATAATGTTTCTAGTGCCGGCATAATCCTTGCTGGCTTTGATTCACTTTCAACACAACCATTTTAACTACTTTATGCGGTAGATCGAAACCATCTCTTATAAAAATTAAGTTTGTTATTTAGACCTACCCTAACCTATCAGTTACGCAACCATTCGTAATCTCGGCACTCAATCATTTCGTCAGAGATGAAAGGTCTGGGGGACAGTTCACGCCGAATGTAGGTTACTGGGTCCTTGCGAAGTGAAGGCCAACCCTAGTCAAAATAGCGGAGATTTTCCAGCTTTTATTCCTGTAACAAAACCATCGCCTTTGTTGAATCTACAATCTCAGTAAAACATCAGCGAGGTCGATTTCTAGATGCGCAACCTGTTTATTAATTTCATCTATTTCTAACCCGCAACAGTTACGCGTGTCATTTAACGCTTTTGAGACCACAGTTTCACTGCGAAACCATGTATCTGCTTCTACAGTGAATTCCACTGTTCTAGAAGTAAATACTACATTGTGTCTACCACCATGTGCTGAACAACTTGCGTTTACTATTGCTAGTAGTATTGTGCTCCTTCTGTAAGTCTCTAAGATAGTAATTATTATTAGACTACGTTTTTAATTAGTCAGTTTAATATTAAATTTATAGAAACCACAGGACCTATCAAGTTTAGTACTGCTTTACTTATTGTAAAGTCTCGTAAACGCTGACACAGTTGGTTAAGCAGTAGGGGATAATTTACTGGTGTGATTACACGAAACTTTCAGAAAAATCAGACATTGGTGGCAAGCCTGGGGCACTAGCACACCAAATGTAAGAGTTCTGATAATCTGGACCATGCGAAAAAATGACTGGAATACAGTATTACCGTGTAAATTAACCCGAACCTATACAGTCTTACCAACGCAAGTGACGTGAAAACCTGTGGAAAATATACGACGTAATTTCACACGAAAGCCAGTATTTTTGTAACAGCAACAATCCTTTGAGATGAAGTTTTATCGAAGTTTGGTTGGTTTAAAGGCGGGAGAAGGGACCAAACTACGAGGTCATCGGTCCCTTGTTCCTAATAAAATAAGGCAAGTATGAGAATAAAACGGACGAAACATAAAACAGAAAGAAAGGAAAAACCACAAGCACGAAGGAAAGGCAACGAACACTAAAAGGAACAAAAGAGGACAAGAAAACTAGAGCCGCCAGAAACAGAAGAGAGTAAAACCATAAAGATTACAGTGGCTGGCCGCCCACGAGAATAAAATGAAAAAAGCAAGAGTCTGCAATACATTAAAACCTCCACCCTAAAAGCACTAGGGTGGACGACACAGGGACAAAGGACATGCTGGCGGAAGCCGCCCCGAGATGGAGCCCGCAAGCCACGTGACTCCAGGACCCAACCCAACCGCCTACATACCATACGTTCCAGTAGCTTACGGAGAACGTTGGTGAGGCTGATGGGCCGATAGCTACCCACATCAAGCGGGTTTTTACCGGGTTTGAGCACCGGAATGATGGTGCTCTCCCACCATTGCGATGGAAAGACGCCAACGCACCAGATCCGGTTGAAAGTGAGAAGATTTCGCTTTTAGTCAGATGAGAGATGTTTTAATCATTTGGTTGTGGATGCGATCAGGTCCATGCGCTGTGTTGGGGCAATGTGCAAGGGCACTGCGGAACTCCCAATCTGTTAATGGGGCGTTGTAGGGTTCACTGGCGTGTGGTGAACGTAAACTCCCTTCCATCCGCCGTTTGAGGGTGCAAAAGGTTGGGGGTAATTCTCCGACGCAGAGGCTCGAGCAAAGTGCTCGGCAATCTTATTTGCGTCGGTACATAACTCGCCATTTATTGTAACAACGGGGACAGCTGTTGGAGCCTGGTACCCGAAAAGACGTTTGATCTTTGCCCAGACTTCGTAAGGTGACGAGTGGCACCCAATGGTGGAGACGTATCTATCCCAACACTCCTTCATTCGTTGTTTGATAAGGTAGCGAACACGGGCATGGAGCCGTTTAAAGGCCTTGAGGTGCTCCAGGGAAGGGCGCCGCTTATACCACTGTAGAGCTAGCCGACGCTCCTTAATTGCTTCAGCGACTTCCGGCGACCACCAAGGGACTGCCTTACGCCTCTGACACCCTAAAAGCGAGGGATCGCGATTTCTGCGGATTGTGCTAGCCACCTGCTCAACCATCACATCGATGTTACCGTGAGAGGGGGGAGGGGGGGGGGGAGGAATCAGCAGAGGTGAAAGTTCCTAGTCCGCCTTGTTCACAGCCCCTCTGGGCAGGCGACCAAGTGCCTGACGCTGGGGCAGTGACAGGAAGATGGGGAAGTGAACACTACCACACAGGTCATGTGTTCTCCAGCGGATACGTGGGAGAAGTCCTGGGCTGCGAATTGATAAATCAATGGCCGAGTAACTACGATGAGCCACACTGAAATGTGTGGCAGCCCCAGTATTTAGGAGGCAGAGGTCGAATTGCGACAGTAAAGTTTCGCCATCTGTGCCTCGGCCAGTAAGAACTGTGCCACCCCACAAGGCGTTATAGGCGTCAATACCTCTCAAAAGTAGGAAAGGTTTAGGGAGTTGATCAATCAGTGCAGCTAATACATTCAGGGGTACTGCATCATCTGGAGGAAGATATACATTGCAGACAGTTATTTCCTATGTCTTCCTTATTCTGACAGCCACAGTTTCAAGAGGGGTTTGACAAGGCACAGTGTCACTACAGACTGAGTTAAGGACGTAAACGCAAACTCCACCTGACACTATTATAGTCGCTACGATTCCTGTAATGTCCTTTACAGCCACAGAGGGCAGGGGGTCCGCATTGCTGGGAACCAGATTTCCTGGAGGGCAATGCAGAAAGCAGGTGTAAAGCTTTACAGTTGCCGTAGCTCAGCCGGGCGGTAGAAAAAAAAACTGCTGCAATTCCACTGGAGGACCACATCGTGAGACTGGGAAGGCATGGAACATTCCAGGAGGCAGTTTACACCTCGGGGTCACCTGCTGCCACCAACTTTTCGCCTGAGCAGTCTATATCCATTGCGTCTGAGGGTCTGGCGAGATCTAGGTCCTCAACCACAGAGCTTGTAGGTAGCAGTGGTGTGGGTGCCACCGCAATTTCCTTGGTCTTACAGGTCTCCCTGGATTTCTCTCACAGCTCCTTGGGATTCCCTGGCTGTGAGGACTTCACTGGCTCTGCCTCCGAGACTGGTTCTTCAGCCACTGGCGGGTGTTGTCTTTCCCACTAGAAGAAACTTGGGAAAGGAGTGACCCAAGGGACCCCTTCCTAGAGACAGAGGCCGAAGACGACTTATGCTTCTCCGGCTTAGAAGTGGGGACTGATGTCCCCAATGGTTGGGGGGGGGGGGGGGTATTGCTCCCGAAGTAGGCGGTGCAGAGCAACAGGGAGGGAAATGCCCCTCACCATCAAGGGGGCAGGTGTAGTCTGCTAGCTGTGAGAGGTGACCTGGGTTGGCAGAGATGATGGTGCCAGAACTGTTTCAGCGGCAGCGTAAGACGATGTCATGCGTACAGGATGTAGGCATTCAAACTTTCGCTTAGCCTCTGTGTAGGTCAGTCTGTCCAGGGTTTTTTACTCCATTATTTTCCTTTCTATCTGGAGAATAATGCTATCATGTGGGGAAAGCGAATGGTGCTCTTTGCAGTTGACACAGATGGGAGGCGGGGCACATGGAATATTGGGATGTGATGGGCATCCGCAATCTCGGCATGTGACGCTGGAAGTACAGCAGGAAGACATATGGCCGAACTTCCAGCACTTAAGGCACTGCACTGGGGGAGGGATATAGGGCTTTACGTCACACTGGTAGACCATCACCTTGACCTTCTCGGGCAATGTATCACCCTCAAAAGCCAAGATGAAGGCACCGGTGGCAACCTGATTCTCCTTCGGACCCCGGTGGACACACCGGACGAAATGTACACCTCGCCACACTAAATTGGCGCGCAGCTCTTCGTCGGAATGCAGAAGAAGGCATCTGTCAAATATGATACCCTGGACCATATTTAAGCTCTTATGAGGAGTGATGGTTACAGAAACATCGCCCAGCTTGTCACAAGCGAGTAACTCCAGTGACTGGGCAGAGGATGCTGCTTCGATCAAGACTGTCCTAGATCTCATTTTGGACAGGCCCTCCACATCCCCAAACTTGTCCTCTAAATGACCAACAAAAAACAGGCTTCATCATCATGAATGATTCCCCGCAGCTCTCGAACATACAAGATACCAGGGTGAATAAGATCTGCTGCCATCCTTAGTCTGACATTCCTCCCATGGTGTGGCCAGGGAGTGGAACGATTTGGAGTCTTACTTCTGTGCGTTGAATTGAGCTTGTGATCGCTTAGACACTGCTGGTGTTTCAGCACCAGCAAGAGATGATTGACTACGCTTCATCACCTGTCATCCGCCCTGATGCAACCCACTCCGGTCAGGGGCCCTACCCACGGGCGCCACCCAGCCTCAGCAAAGGCCACCTGGCAGGATGGTCATTGCCGTGAGTCCCGATGCCCCAGGGGGATGGGCATCTACCCCTAACCATACGTGGGGAGTTAACGGCGCAGCCATCAGCAGAGCGATCCCTGTTTGGTCAGGGGGCTACAACAAACAGGGTACATGGCAGCCCCACCACAATGGGTTGGCTACCGTGCTGGGTGTCAGGCGCAAAGAAGTCCATGCTCATCGTCGACACAAAACGACACTGCATAGTGCATGGTGGAGAACGCACCCAGGAAGGTGTCTTCACCCAAGAGATGGAGAGTGGGCCAGACTGCAATGAGACTATGAGAACGTGGGCTGAAGATCTCAATGCACGATGGACACAATGCACCTGGTAAGGCGCTCTTCCCCAATTGGTTCGCTCTTCAGGACCATTTTGAAGAATGGAGGTCAAACCCAGAGGGGACCATAACAAAGGCCGAGACGTCTAACTCCTTTTAGTCGCCTCATACGACAGGCAGGAGTACCTCGGGTCTGTAACCCCTGGACACGCAGGGGGTTAACCGAAGTTTCTGTTTGGTAATTTAATACAGCAAGATTCAAATGGTTCAAATGTCTGAGCACTAGGACTTAACATCTGAGGTCATCAGTCCCCTAGAACTTAAAACTACTTAAACCTACCTAACCTAACAACATCACACACATCCATGCCCGAGGCTGGATTCGAACCTGCGACAGTAGCAGTTTTGCGGTGCCGGACTGAAGCGCCTAGAACCGCTCGGCCACCGCGGCCGGCAATAAAGCAAGAGTAGTCAGGTTAACCTGTATGTTTTTCGTAAGACTTCATTTTCTTTACAGCTTTTCATACAGAAGTAAATTCTTTTAGGACGAGACATGGGGGCTTACTGATCTTGTGACGCAGTACTGACCGATCCATATATCCTCTATAATGGGTTTGAAGCTATTTTGCTGGCGGCGGACAAACTTCAGAATCGGAGAAGACACGAGACTGACTATATGAAGTTCCCATTGTTATGCTATAAGTAACTTTAAACGTAGCATATTACATCAGAACAAAGTTTTGGATGGATGCTGCGACATTCTAAGAGCGATCATTACTACCATTTATGAAACTTTATATGGAGGTATTACCGGAAACCTAGTTAATGAAGTAAGCACAATAAATGGTACCACGAAAAGTTTTGGCCACTTCCTGGATGTAAGGACTACTGTAAACAATCATCGTTTCCACCGGAGTTATTTCCAATTGTTTCAGCGGTCATTGTTAATAAAGTTGGGCAATTGTCACCAGCCACTAGGGAAATGCTGCATCGCAAGCAATAGACGCTAAACCTAGGCTGCTCCAAACCTGACAACGGACAGACCGTCACAAATCCAACAGTACCTGTATTGTGGCGCACAGGGCTTGTTCACACCGCAATACACGCATCGTCAGACTTCATATTTCGAAATCCGAACTGTTGCAGAGGGGGGGGGGGGGGGGTGCTTTCTTACGTTGACAGAAACTACAGACAGACACCGGTCATTGACAGTATACATATAAAATGTTGTCCGTCTTTAAAGGAGACTGCTTACAAAACTCGTGCGACCCATTCTCGCTATTTCATGTATACAAATAAGTGTAACACGAATGGTTGAAGCTTTTTTGCCCACGGGGGAATCAATATGCCGACGACCTGTTTCCCGCCCAAGTTAAATAGTTTCAAGAACCGGTACTGATGGACAAACTTAGGCAAACAGCGCCCTACGTGCCGGTCCTGTAGGGCCGCGAACACCCAGTTAGTCCAATTTCAGCGCGCACTGGCAAGCGAACAGTCAAACTTCCCCTTATCGATTTACTCCATATTAACAGACTGTTTAGGGCACGACTAGGTCTTCAAATGTAAGTAAATAGCAAAACGCAACAAAACCGTTTTCGAGGAAAGGACGAGTTTGAACGTTTTACGCGTGCATTCCATCCTTAGCATGGTCGTTAGTAACTACGATTCCGCTCCAAAGCGAGTAAGCGTTTAGTTTCGTAAGAGCGAGTTTCATACGGGCGAGGTCTGCGGATCGAATCTCGCTTCCGGTACTCTTATTTCATTCCCACGTAATTGTAACAACAGATATGCGTGGTACGCCGCGAAGTTGTGTGATGACCGAGCACGCTTACGAATATAACCTAAGTTTGTTTTGCAACAGATGCATTTAAAAACCATGCACATGCGAAGATTCGGCAGTGCTGTATGTCGCAATAATTGTTGTCCTGGTTTCTATGATCAATAAGAACTTTATTCGTACAGTGCCCCGTAAGCTACACATTATACCTGCCAAATATAGACAAAATTAGATACAATTACTACACTGATTTTAAAGTTTTTGTGTAACAATTTTTCCTATCTTATTACGGAAAATTTCTTTTTACGATCAAGATCTTCAACATAATAATTCAAGTATTCAGTAATGACAGTTTGCACAGTCATAATGTGATAAAAAGGTGCAGGCACTCGATCCATGCACTCCGCGCTCCTGAAACTAACCGCTTAACAAGCTCGGCTACGGACTTCGGCTAGCTACCATACGTAATACGTAAGTACGAGTACAATTTTGGAACTTTTCTCGAAAATTGTTGGTAGTTGCGTCTTCCTGTTCACGTATGATGAAGTCTTAGTCGTGTCCTACACATGCTATCATTATACGCAGTACAACGGGAAATATCCACTTCAGTGTTACTGGACTATGGATATAGATTTGTATCTACGTCAGAAACATTATTTGGCTAACATTCTTTGGAAGCTGTTTACGGACCTGGGCATCTTTGCGGTTGATAGTTTCACCATAAGGATTCGTCTGTAGAAAGCCGACACCGAAGTCCTACGCATGCAGCACTCCTTTAGGACACCTTCAGTGAAATTCCGTTCGCTATAAAAATTTAACTTCGTTTCGGCCAACGGCCGGGTGCAAGCCTTTAAATTGGACATCACTTCATGACAATTATCCCTAACCCACCCCAGCAATCCTATTGGCGAAAGGGGACTTACAGTTTAAAGTGGAATCCGACGAATCATACTTCATTACGGGGTGAAGGTTGTATTAAGACGAAGTGCAAAATTTTCGTGGTTCGACAGGAATTACTGTTGCACAAGCCGTCTTCTCTCAATTTCGAAAGGAGCTATTCTGAAGCCTTGCTCACACTTATGAGGTTAAGCCACACGCCAATACGATAGATATGACGTCTCTTGAAGTATTCAGTGAAGTATGTGATATTTTCTTTGTCAGAAATCAGCGTCTCGAGCACAGAAAGAGAAACTCTGCAGCAATATCAATAACTATGATAAACGTACAACGCGCGCCGACATTATTCAGTACGTTTTACAATTGCCAACAATGCAGAGCAACAACTGCTGTAACAACATGTCCCTTCACAATCTGGAAACACATCTAGAAAATTCGTAGAAAGCTGTTGAGTATAGTATGGTCCCGATTATATAGGTGCGAATTCTCCGTGAATGGTTCACGGACTTATGAAAAAACGAAGCCTGAACTACTTTTTAAATATTAGAACTAATATTCTAGCAAATGGATAAACAACACTGCCTATGAATGAAATTTCAGTATAGTGGTCTGAACATGGAGAACAAAGTGTTCATTGGAGAAAGGAAACCGTAGGAAATCTAGGTAGACCTACCATTTTACCATGCACGCTGACGCACTGAAATAGTATGAAGAAAATTCATTTCACAATGCCGATGCCTTAAGTCTCCTGAGCTCTGCCGCCATGAAACAAGAACGGAAAAAAAACGTTTATTTAATGAAAGTGAACTGAGAGCAAGTGATACGAAGACCTGTATTAAATTTCTAAATAAGTTGTCAGTTTCCGGCCAAAACGCGTAAGTAATACAAAAGCATTTCAGATGTTTAATTATGCACGTTCTATAAACACAGTGAATAGTAGTTTTCGCTAAAAGCATGTATATTTTGGTTTATCCGTATTTTGTTATCCGCAATGTCTCAGGTCCGCATTAACCCGTATAATCTGAAGCCCGCCGTATGTTATTTCACATGGCCAATGTAACAATGATTTACACCCAAATTGCTGGACACATTTACTGCTATTTAGATGTTTAATGAAACTTTAGCATCTCCCCTAAAGATGATCTGATTTCGCTTTCGTTTTGGAATAATGAAGTTAATGGAGACTAGGTTCAATGTATCCCATCGACGGTGTGGTCATCAATTACGGGCACAAATTCGACCAGGGCAAAGATAGGCAAAGAAAACGGTCTATTGACACACAATCAACACGAATTTAGAAAGCATCGTTCTTGTGGAACAGAACTAGCTCTTTACTTGCACGAAGTGTTGAATGCTACTGACAAGGGATTTCAAATTTATTCCGTATTTCTGGATTTCCGGAAGGCTTTTGACACTACCACACAAACGGCTTGCAGTGAAATTGCGTGCTTATGGAATATCGGCTCATTTATGTGACTGGATTTGTGATTTCCTGTAAGAGGTCACAGTAACTGATGGAAAGTCATCGAGTAAAGCAGAAGTGATTTCTGGTGTTCCCAAGGTAGTGTTATAGACCCTTTGTTATCTATATAACCGATTTAGGAGAATCGGAGCAGCCGTCTTAGATTGCTGATGTCGCTGTCGTTTATCGATTAGTGAAGTCATCAGAAGATGAAAAATTGCGGAACGATTTAGTAACGATATCTCTATGGTGCGAAAATTGGCAATTGAGCCTAAATTACGAAAAGTGTGAGGTCATCTACTTAGTACTAAAAGGAATCCGTTAAATTTCGGTTACACAATAAATCAGTCAATTCTAAAGGCCGTAAATTCAACCAAATATCTAAGAATTACAATTACGAACAACTTAAATTGGAAGGAACACACAATGTTGAGGGGAAGGCTAAGCGAAGACTGCGTTTTATTGGCAGGACACTTCCTCTTTTAGACTACTGCTGCACGGTGTGGGATCCTTACCAGATAGGATTGATGGAGTAGATCGAAAAGTTTCAAGAAGGGAAGCACGTTTTGTATTATCGCGAAATAGGGGAGAGATTCACTGAAATTATACAGGATCTGGGATGTACATCATTAAAAAAGGCTTTTTTCCTTGCGGTGGAATCTTCTCCCGAAATATCACCAACTTTCTCCTCCGAATGCGAAAATATTTTGTTGGCGCCGGCCTACATAGGGAGAAACGATCACCATGTTAAAATAAAATTAGAGCTCGTACGGAAAGATATGTTCGTTCTTTCCGCGCGCTGTAAGAGATTAGAATAATAAATTGGGAAGGTGGTTAGATGAACCCTCTGCCAGGCACTTAAATATGATTTGCTTGGTATCGATGTAGATGAAGGCGGGAACTGATTTCTCCGAAGAAACCATCCTATTTGCCATAATCTATTATGTGAAGCACAGAAAACCTGCTTATAGATGGCCAGACGAGAATTTGAACCACGTGAGTTCAGTGCTTTAACCACTGAATCATCTCTCTCAGGACGCCGTAACACTACTCACATTTTTCAACAGTTCTAGGTGTGAAAACCATAGTAATAAGCTAGAAGTTGAGGCAAAGATCACACTATTTACTTTCCTAATGCTCTTAAGATTATTTAATTTTAAAAATTACAAAAATTTTCAGTTGCGTTCTCTCAGCACACTTCGTTAAAGATGGAAGGTGCATTATTTGATCTAAGCTCTGAATCTTATGTAATCAGTGTTTGGACAGGACCTCATATCCTGGAAAAAATCTGTGGCCGCCGACATTATAGCATTACGCAGGATCTGTTGCCGTGCTAGAATTTTAACGTAAAGCCAGCTACATTGAAGTTATCTATCTTTGTCTAGTTCCATGAGGAAAACCTGCCACGCGTCACAGGAATCGCAAACAGCTTTTTCAAAGATATTCAGAGAACGTCGTGGTTGAAGTAAGTTCTTTACTCATGAAGACAAATCAACTCCCCGTTCCACGCGCTTTTCTGAAGGTAATTAAAGACGACTCAAATCTTTATAGTTTAAGGCGTCTCATAGGATGATTCGTTGACAGTTTTGTTGGTAAAGCAACAATACAGAAGAGGACCTGAGAACACAACAGCACGCTGCTGTTAACGCCGTGGCAGGTGGTGTGTGGGTCGCGCCTAATGTATGGTTTCCATGTGCGACGTACGGTGGAAGGGGGGCCACGGGTTACCCGTTCACATTCCGTGAGAAGCTACGTTGGAGCGACGACGGAAAAACTACAACCGTATGGTTGGACCCCTATTTGAAAGTGGATGCTCTTCATTCCAAGACTAACGGTCCACTGCTTCACAACACACGAACAAGCCTGAAGTGCTGTATTATAACATCCTTCATGATCCGCTAAGTTCATTCATACAAACTACTGAAGCAATTTTTGAAGTTTTTCTTTCTTCCTTACACTTCCCAATTAGAGTTTTGTTTCACTGTGTCTAATGGCATTTATCGACGGGACAGACAACTCTGATCTTCCTTTTTGGGATAGGCGAAAAGTCTATAGTAACAGCGCTTTGTTAACCGTCCGTTTCACGTAGCCGTTCTTAAAACTTGTTGCGCAACTAGAAAAAAGTTAGGTTACAGCACTGAAATATGTATGCTGACGACTAGTTTTGAATTAAAAATAACTACCCCTGAACAAACCTCTTACAATCTTCACACGAAGCGTCGAGTGAACTATTCCATAATATTAATCGTGAATAATCACATTTATGTTAAGTACTGCAAATCTATTAACTTCGTCTATAGATGCATCTCCCCCTCAGCACCGCCCCAACCTTATGAGAGCATAGCCCATGAGAACACAGTACTCTAGAATTTATTCCATTAAAGGAGTAAAGTTAGAAGTAACATTACTACAGTTACCTTTAGTAAGTTATTTTAAGTTGAATTTGTATCCTTCCTATTAACTCTTCACATACTAGAGTGCTGACACTTTTAAACAACTACAATTCCTTCTATCAGTTTGCCAGTTCATTGCTATGCTCGACCTGTATCATCAATCTTTTCGATTCTCACTTCTAGCTACGCAGCACTTTCATGGCAATTTCAGTCACTATCACTCGAAGTTATGGTGGAGTATTTCTTTGAAAAGGGACGTGCAACATTATAACCTAAAACGATAGAAAAACGCTAATAACATTTATTCGGACAGAAGCCCGAAAGAAACTTTCAGCTAACTCATTACGTGTAGTTACGTAATAACCTCCGGCTCTTACGCCTTCGTCGTCGAGGTTGCCACAACAACGAATTCACGCCGATCCAATCTCCGACAATTCAACACAATTTGCTCATACTTATCTCTAATACGAGAACAGGTGTTACTTAACAATTCAGTTCTGAAACTTAGTAATGGTTACAAATCTACTAATAGCCAATCGCCGGAGACTTATCGACGGATGGCTGCCGTGCAATAGTCTTTCAGGACGTTTGTCGCCTAATTGTTAAATTAGGGTAAAATTTAGAATATGCACAAAATTTGCAATTATTTTGTTTTTCCTTTCTGAAGCAAAGCCTTTGACTGCATGGTTCCAGTGATCACGGCGCTCTTCAAACATGTTAATGATGGCTTACTTGATTGTTGGTAGGCGACAAACGACCTGAAAGACTATTACACGGCAGCCATCCGTCGGTAAGTTTCCGGCGATTGGCTATTCGTCGATTTCTGTCCTCATTACTAAGTTCATAAGTCTTAAAAACGGTCAAAAGTAAAGCAATCCTGTCACTACCTAAGCATCTGCACTGAAGTGCAGAATTTTTCTGGATACTACCTAATGCGCCTTGGCTTCCGGTAAAGTACGCATGTACAGAGAGTAATTTCAGAACAGCGTCACTGGCCACAAACAGCGACGCCACTGGAATGTCTACATACCTGAATCAGCACCTGATCGTCTGCCTATCAACTGAATGTAGGTATTACTTCAACGGGTGAATGAAGAATCCGCTACTGAGCCTTGCGGACAATTATATTTGTAATACATAGCTAGAGAACTGCTCCGATTATATGAACTGGCGTTCGAAAATCAATCACGTAATCGCTTTGTATAATTCAGAAAGGAACGTTTTACGAACGAAATACTAAATATATAACGGGAAAGAGAGAGAAGGGGCATCCCATTACCGAGAGAGGTACGAAGGCGCTAAACTGCTGCTAATACGTTGCTCAAACCCAGTCCGTGTTCAATGACGCACGTAACGCTTGAAACTTCTATCTGACCGCCAGAGGGAATTCTTCATAAACTGGATTGGAAAGAGCTACAGATTAGTCCCCATTCATCACTTGACGCAGGCTACTAAGACTCAGATTTTTTGCCTATTAGGATCTTAAGTTATTTATACTGTATTGTGAGATACGTAAAAATTCGGTTTAAGTGCAGACTTATGGTCTGATAATTTGGTGCCTCACATCTTGTCTTAGGTCAGCAAAATTTTAGCGTGGCGGTTCTGACAAAGTAACTAGATAGAGATTCCTCTAAGTAAAGTTATTCAAAATTTTAGAAACATAAAATTGCAAGGCTTATGGGCAAAGTTCGTTATCACCACAGCCTGCTGAAGACAAAGTGTTCTTCCAGCCATAAAATCCTAGAGCCACGAAGAATGCAAGCTATTAAAATGCCTCGCGCGAATAATTAAATTCTTATTCCATCGTTTTATTCACAAGTTCATTATGCAAAGAGGGCATTATCAGAATTCATTAAGAGAGCTCCGACAATGACAAGAAACCCCCATTGTCTCATCCACTGATTCATCGAGTCTTATTACACTGATCTATCTACACCTACATGCCTATTCTGTAACTTACACTTTAGTGCCTGGTAGAGGGTTCATTAAACCCCTCTAACACTATTTCTCTACCGTCCCACTCTCTAACGGCACGCGGAAAAAAATCTTTCCGTGCAAGCTCCGATTTCTCCTACTTTAATAAGACGGTCACAGTTCTCGATATGTAGGTTGGCGTGAACAAAATATTTTCGCGTTCAGAAGTTGGTGATTGCAATTACATGAACAGATCTCGGCCCCAACGAGAAACGTCCGTTTTGATTAATGCCACGTCAAATCGAGTATCATGTCCGTGGCACACTCGCGATCATAAAAAATAGGTGCTCTGGTTTGAACTTTTTCGATGTCTTCCGTCAATCCTACATAGTAAGGATCCCCAACAGCACAATAATGCGCTGAGGACGGGCAAGCGTGATGTATGCAGTCTACTAGATTTGTTGCAACGACTGGTTCGCCTACCCATAACATATTCCAATTTAAGTTACTCCAGAATATCATCTCTAGGTTTTAGTTTAATTGACAGCCTTTATGTTTGTGTGGTATGTCATGAAACCGAAATTTAATGGATTCGTTTTAGTACTCATGTAGATGAGCTCACACTTCATTATTTAGGATCAACTGCCACTTCGCACCATACAGATATCTCGTCTGAATCATTTTGCAGTTCGTTTTCATTATATGTTGCCCGCATCTCGTGGTCGTGCGGTAGCGTTCTCGCTTCCCCCACCCGGGTTCCCGGGTTCGATTCCTGGCGGGGTCAGGGATTTTCTCTGCCTCGTGATGGCTGGGTGTTGTGTGATGTCCTTAGGTTAGTTAGGATTAAGTAGTTCTATGTTCTAGGGGACTGATGACCATAGATGTTAAGTCCCATAGTGCTCAGAGCCATTTGAACCATTTTCATTATATGTTCACTGTACTGGACATCCGCAAACATTCCAAGAGGACTGCGCAGATTGCCTTTTACATCATTTATACAGACTGCTAACAGCAGAGAGCCTACAACGCTTCCCAATGACTTTCCGTCAACTACTACCAACTGCCACCTTTAACGGGAAATCGTGAATCTAGCTGCACAATAGACTATACCGCACAAACACATTTTCATTAGAACTCGCCTGTGAGAAACGGTATAAAAAGCCTTCTACAAATATTTATCTATTTGGGATCCCTATCAACAGCACTCATTTCATGAAAATAACGAGCCATTTGTTTTGCGAAAAGACTAAATTTTCTAAATGCGCGTTGGCTATTTGTCACGAGATAGTTTTCTTCGAAACATTTGATAATCTTCCGAAATCTTACTTTAAATCCACGTAAGTGATATGAGTAATTTAGCGTATTGCTTTCCAGTCTTTAGGTACGGATCTAGGCTGAACGAGCGGTAGAATAAAATTGTTTAGTTTGAAGCTATTATATCTGCATACTCTGAAAGAAACCAAACTGATAACAGTCTGGACAGGAAGCCTTGCATTTATGGAATTACCCGAGTTACCATTTTTCGCTTATATTTATAATTTCACTCTTGCTTACAGTTCCGAAGTCTGTATGTGTTCATTATACAGGGTGTTACAGTTTGAAATTTTTATATCTGGTTCCTTAATATGTACACTAGTCAGTGAGCTCGTTTTCTGCGTCGCATAGTCTTACCATCCACACGTCACAAACTTTACGACCCGATTTCTGCATGATCTTAACTGCACCACTATGCGGACTAAACGTTTTGAGTCTACGCATCCACACCTGACCTGCTGGCCAATGGAAAATAAGCATAAATGGCTTGCTCCTGCCACACACTTTGCTCCACTAAACACAGGGCTTTTAATAGTTACAATCTTTGTATGTAAATGACAAATACAGATGTAATGTACAGTACACCGTCCTCAGTCACCAATAGAAATATCTGCACTTGTACCCATTACATCTTTTACATCGATTGGGGTTTTTCACGAAATACGGATATATACGCTCATTCTATTTCTTATTTATTTGTCCGTTACTTGTGTGCGGTGTTCGTATCACTCAATGCTATAAAATTTTTAGCAAATAGAATTTCATTTATAGCCTTTTTACTCCATGCAGAGGAAATAGAAGTTATATTGTCATCAATATTGTCTCTGTATTTGCATTTTCATTGTCGAGCTAGGAAAACTATGAAAATGAATTTATAATGGTTATTTATTATTTTGATCTACGGCATTATTAGCTTACACTTGTGTGAACACGGACAACAGCAACACGAGTTTGAAACGACTTCATATTGATAATCCAACTCTATACGAAGATCGTGATATTAATACTTAAGAGTTATCACGTTTAAAACAACAATATTGACGTTATTTACAGACACTAGGGACAAAATTTTATCAGAAGGTGTCATCCAAGCTGAAGATCCAACTTTGAGCTATGCTAAATTCTGGAAGTGGTCTAGCATGGCGTCCTGCATCTTCCGCGAACTAAGAAGGCCAGTTCAAAATATCCGGCAAGCGCGTGGTCTAACAATGGTGGTAAGACTGCATATTTCATTACAAATAGGTTTGCTGTTTTTTCCTGGAAACGTGTCTGATACATGTAAGCATACTAATGAAAAAGGCCAAGAAGGTTAAATACAGTGAACCTCACCAGAAGTACCTGAAGCTCAAACCATCAATGATTATTTGAAACTTATTAAACCACGAGTTTACATTCTTAATTGCTATTCTGGCCAATTTTGTGACTCCTCGATAATTTTTTATGACCTGGATAATTATATTACTCCCATGGTAAACAGAAAGTGCAAAAATCGTTGTAGCAGAAAGTTTAAGCGATTTGTTTCCCTAGACTGAGAATATCTACTAAGTTCATTAAATGTACTGGCAACCATCAGCTGTAGAATGGAATGACAATTTGTGCCGGACCAGGACTAACTCACAAGGGGACCCAGCAAGTCAGCGTAGCGCAGCGGTAAAGGTTCACAACTACAGCGCTGGAGGTACCGTGTTCAAATCCTACTCTTGTACTTTTTCTTCAAAATGGACCGAATTTTTCCAATTTTACTTCAAAGCATATCAACCAACAGTGTAAGGTGAGTGAAATTATAAAGATATAATCAGTTATTAATTTTTTCAAATATTCATTCCGTTTGTGGTTCGCATCATATTCTTCATATTGATCATTTTTATCTGCTTATTTATAGACATTTTTACGTTTATTTTTGGTGGACTTTGATGTTAAGGTACTCAGTTTCCGTGAAACTACCTTGTCACTGATCCTTTTATCCATCACGATGCTCCTATACGCCCGGGATTATTTGTAGCTTGTAACTGAGAATACTACTTCACCGAGTTTACCGCAGTTCGACTTTCGTGACAATTCTAAACTTTTCGAAAACGATTCTCAATAACTTTGCACTTTAAGATAAAAATGAGTACTACAAGACAGCAAGTATTTACTCTAACGACACTTAAATGCTCGAGATGACAAGCGGTAGAGGAGGAAGAACAGTATTCGACTTATCACGAAACCTGAATGCTGATTATAGTCCCAATATCTGATACTTGTAATCAGCAATGAGGCTGCTATTAAATGTAAAATGATGCAACACTCTAAAGGAATGTTCGATATATCACGCAGTTTCTTCTGTACGGAGATGATACACGGACAGCACACAATGTTAGCAAAACCATTTTCAATAGATAGAGGGAATAAACATGGTACACAAGTCTTACAATACCACAGCTGACCAGGATTTCAGGCCTTTCTAGACGAGGTGGAATGAAAAAACATTATGCGGAAAGTCGTTTAAAAGCTGCAAATAAATGTTTAGCAACAATGCTATTGCAGATTACAACCTACGCCTAATCTGGAAGGCATGTGTAAGTACTCAGAGTAAACCCACATTCTTCTTTACTAGGTTTTGCACAATATACTCCATCAAAATAGGGTAGTTTACTCTGTTTTCCACTTACGTCTAGTACAACTAGAAACTATCAGTCCTTCACGAACACCGACTTATCTCCGCTAATGAACGTATTTCGCTATCCTTGGGTTTTGTGCACCTATTCTAAGTTTATGCATTATGAAGGGAAATATGGATTGCCACTAATACGATGGGCGGTATTCTTTGCACTAACGTGGAAATCTAACGTCAAACAGCCACGAAACAAAGACCTTTGCCACTACGTAGGTAACAATATCAAGACATCACAGGAATAAAACGAAACTTCTCCATAAAACGTTACGTTTTAAGTTAGCGAGAGATACTATCGAGCTTGGGATATTTCGGAAAAAAAGAAATTCTCATTCATTTTGTTAAGGTTTGCAATGTACTGATGAAAATAGTTCATATTTCTTCCGAAGAAATGTTTCACTTTCAACCGCCCCAGAGGTTGAATTCGTTAAACAGCTTTTATATATACCATCAACGACAGTGTAAGTTATGAGAACCAGTTCTATCACCATCTGATCACTGTATTCTCCACGTTCATTAGAACGGTTGTAGGCCTCACACACATGCAACGGAAGACAAACTTTATTCAGTCATGGTTCCACACGGCAGCGTTATAAGCTCGCTTTCCGTCCCAATCAGAATAATCTCCTAAGTCTATTCACAGTATAACGCTCTCCAACAAAATATTTGTTACCCGTAAAATTTGTAACATCAAAAAGAAAACCCATTTGGAAATTATGTAGTAATCTTTAGCAGGACATTAAGAATGACTCAGCCCTAGCCACAGCTTACCAGACAACGGCCAAATCAGGAAATGAACAAGTTGCTGAAGACAAAGTCCAACTTAGGGGACTTAATCACAATGCTTGGTAAGCGCAAGATCATTGAGTCAACTCAAACGTCCGCTACGCGAAGACAATTCAGCAATAGGCATTATTCCTGAGGGCGTTATGAAATGTTTTCGAGACCACTGTACGCACTAAGAATGTTAAATCCAGTAAGACTAGAAATGAATGGGAGATGAACATGGTAAACGTCCGTCGGCGTACATTAGAGAAAGAGCACAACAATCTTCGATTGCACTACGATGAAGCGGGAAATTGCCAGACTCATTACATGATTTAGGAAAACCATTGAACACCTAAAACCGGACGGACGACGAAGGAGTTTACATCTACATATATACTCATCAAGCCACCGTACGATGCATGGCGGAGGTTACCACTATTATTCATACCTTTCCTGTTCCACCCATATAGAGAGAGTGTAAAAGAGTGACTAAGCCTCCGTGCGAGCCCTTCATTCTGAGCTTTTATCTACTGTAATCCACTTCGCATGCCGTTTTTTAAATTTCCGAAATAGAGCTTCGCGGAACGTGTCGCCTTCCATCCAGAGATTCCCATTTGAGGTCACGGAGAATTTTCGTAATACTAAGAGCAACTGAACGGAATGGACATGGTCTTTAAAGGAGGATATAAGACGAACAACAACAGCAAAACGAGAATAATGGAATGTAGTCTAATTAAATCGGATGATGCTGCGGGAATTAGATTAAGAAATGAGACAAAGTAGTAAAGGAGTTTTGCTATTTGGGGAGCAAAATAACTGATGATGGTCGAAGTAGAGAGGATATAAAATGTAGACTGGCAATGACAAGGAAAGTATTTCTGAAGAAGAGAAATTTGTTAACATCGAGTATAGATTTAAATGTCAGGAAGTCGTTTCTGAAAGTATTTGTATGGAGTGTAGCCATGTATGAAAGTGAAACATGGACGATAAATAGTTTAGACAAGAAGAGAATAGAAGCTTTCGAAATGTGGTGTTACAGAAGAACGCTGAAGATTAGATGGGTACATCACGTAACTAATCAGGTATTGAATAGAATTGGAGAGAAGAGAAATTTATGGCACAACTTGACTAAAAGAAGGGATCGGTTGGTAAAACATATTCTGAGGCATCAAGGGATTACAAATTTTGTATTGGAGGGCAGCGTGGAGGGTAAAAATCGCAGAGGGAGACCAAGAGATGAATACACTAAGCAGATTCAGAAGGATGTAGGCGGCAGCAAACCAGTGTCTGGACTGAAAACAACAACAACAACAACAACAACAACAACAACAACGTGCTGATCGACCCTACCAGTACCAGTAAAAAATTTTAGTAGTACGCCTCTGAATTGCTTCGATCTCTTCCTCTTAGCCCTCCTACGTACCTGAGGATACCAAACACTACCAGTACTCAACAATGGGTAGCGCTAGCTTTCAACATGCCGCCTCCTTTAGACGAGCTACGCTTGCCCAAAATTCTCTTACACAAAACTAAGTCTAGCATTCGCCTTCCCGACCGTCACCCTGACGTGCTCGTTTAATTTCGTATCGTTTTGCAATGTTACAGCTACATATTTAAGCGATGTGGATGTCAAGGAGCACATTACTAATGCTGTATTCGAACGTTACAGGATTGTTTTCCGTATTGATCTGCATTAACTTACATTTTTCTAGATTTAGAACATGCTGCCATTCACCACACCAAATAAATACTCTAAGCCATCTTTTATCCTCTACAAGTTACTCAAGGACACCTTTCCGTACACCACAGCGTCAACGGCTGTAAATTGCTGTTCACCAAATCATTTATGCATATAAATAAGAGCTGTCCATAATATTTCCTGTGGGGGGTAAGAACTACCAGCCAGGTGGTGGCGGCAAAAAAGTAGCCCATGACGCGAAAATATTCAGAAATTATTCATCCCGTATTTGAGAGTGAGAGCACTTTGTCCCTTTCAACGAACTTACACAAAACTTCAAACTTTTACGAAACACCTCGTTGACACCAAACAAAATTATGAAAAAAGTTTCTCCAAGTTTTTGTTGTTCATGCAGTAACACAGCCGCTTCAGGTATGACTAATTTATTACTCAATTACTAGTTCTTTTCGCGACATTCTGTAGACAGTATTGACATACCACTGAAACTACCTGCAAAATTCTGTAACTGTACCACAATTCAGGTGACAAGATTCCAAATATTGAGCTACGTCAAAACAACTGCAGGGCGAAATTCTATAGGGATACGGGTGAAATGTGTACAAATGTGTGAAAGCTATGTAACATGTACGTACACGTGTGAAGCCACCGATAAGAAGCTCGTCCTAAACCTCTGGACTGCTTTCAATCAAACTTAAGGAAAAAATTACACTCCGAAGGAATTACCCGGATGTGACAAATCTGTGTATGTGATATACGTATACAAACAAATGACTAAAATGTCAGAAAAATTAGATGATGTATTCACGGGAAAGAACTTCACAAAGTGAGCATGTCAACAGCACGTAGGTTCACCTATGGCTCTTATGCAAGCAGTTATCCAGCTTGACGCTGAAGGACTGGATGTCCTCCTGATAGATTTGGTGCCAAATTTTGTTCAACTGGTGCGTTAGATCGCCAATATCCCGAGCTGGTTGGAGGGCCTTGCCCATAATGCTCTAAACGTTCTAAAATTGGGAGAGATTCGGCGACCTTGCAGACCAAGATAGGACTTGTCAAGCACGAATTCCTGAAATGTAAGCTCAGTATCCTACCCCCATGAACCATGGACCTTGCCGCTGGTGGGGAGGCTTGCGTGCCTCAGCGATACAGATGGCCGTACCGTCGGTGCAACCACAACGGAGGGGTATCTGTTGATAGGCCAGACAAACTTGTGGTTCCTGAAGAGTGGCAGCAGCCTTTTCAGTAGTTGCAGGGGCAACAGTCTGGATGATTGACTGATCTGGCCTTGCAACACTAACCAAAACGGCCTTGCTGTTCTGGTACTGCGAACGGCTGAAAGCAAGGGGAAACCACAGCCGTAATTTTTCCCGAGGGCATGCAGCTTTACTGTATGGTTAAATGATGATGGCATCCTCTTGGGTAAAATATTCCGGAGGTAAAAATAGTCCCCCAATCGGATCTCCGGACGGGGAATACTCAAGAGGACGTCGTTATCAGGAGAAAGAAAACTGGCGTTCTACGGATCGGAGCGTGGAATGGCAAAGATAGACACGAAGCCCATGCCTACGACAGTAGTACAAGTTTATATGCCAACTAGCTCTGCAGATGAAGAAATTGATGAAATGTATGATGAGATGAAAGAAAGTATTCAGATAGTGAAGAGAGACGAAAATTTAATAGTCATGGGTGACTGGAATTCGACAATAGGAAAAGGGAGAGAAGGAAACAGTGGGTGAATATGGATTGGGGGACAGAAATGAAAGAGGAAGCCGTCTGGTAGAATTTTGCACAGAGCATAACAATCATAGCTAACACTTGGTTCAAGAATCATAAAAGAAGGTTGTATACATGGATGAATCCTGGAGATACTAGAAGGTATCAGATTATATAATGGTAAGACAGATTTAGGAACCAGGTTTTAAACTGTAAGACCTTCCCAGGGGCAGATGTGGACTCTGACCACAATCTACTGTGTTATGAACTGTAGATTAAAACTGAAGAAACTGCAAAAAGGTGGGAATTTAAGGAAATGGGACCTGGATAAACTGAAAGATGGTGGTGGTGGTGGTGGTGGTGGTGGTGGTGGTGGTTGTTAGTGTTTAACGTCCCGTCGACAGCGAGGTCATTAGAGACGGAGCGCAAGCTCGGGTTAGGGAAGGATTGGGAAGGAAATCGGCCGTGCCCTTTCAAAGGAACCATCCCGGCATTTGCCTGAAGCGATTTAGGGAAATCACGGAAAACCTAAATCAGGATGGCCGGAGACGGGATTGAACCGTCGTCCTCCCGAATGCGAGTCCAGTGTGCTAACCACTGCGCCACCTCGCTCGGTAAACTAAAAGAACCAGAGGCTGTACAGAGTTTGAGGGAGAGCATAAGGGAACAATTGACAGGAATGGGGGAGAGAAGTACAGTAGAAGAAGAATGGGTAGCTCTGAGGGATGACATAGTAAAGGCAGCAGAGGATCAAGTAGGTAAAAAGACGAGGGCTGGTAGAAATCCTTGGGTAACAAATATTGAATTTAACTGATGAAAGGAGACAATATAAAAATGCAGTAAATGAAGCAGGCAAAAAGGAATACAAACGTCTCAAAAATGAGATCGACAGGAAGTGCAAAATGGCTAAGCAGGGATGGCTAGAGGATAAATGTAAGGATGTAGAGGCTTATCTCAATTGGGGGCAAGATAGATACTGCCTACAGGAAAATTAAAGAGACCTTTGGAGAAAAGAGCCACTTGTATGAATATCAAGAGCTCAGATGGAAACCCAGTTCTAAGCAAAGAAGAGAAAGCAGAAAGGTGGAAGGAGTATATAGAGGGTCTATACAAGGGCGACGTACTTGAGGACAATATTATGGAAATGGAAGAGGATGTAGATGAATATGAAATGGGAGATATTATACTGGATGAAGAGTTTGACAGGGCACTGAAAGACCTGAGTCGAAACAAGGCCCCGGAGAAGACAACATTCCATTAGAACTACTGACAGCCTCGGGAGAGCCAGTCCTGACAAAACTCTACCATCTGGTAAGATGTATGAGACAGGCGAAATACCCTCAGACTTCAAGAAGAATATAATAATTCCAATCCCAAAGAAAGCAGGTGTTGACAGATGTGAAAATTACCGAACTATCAGTTTAATAAGTCACGGCTGCAAAATACTAACGCGAATTCTTTACAGACGAATGGAAAAACTAGTAGAAGCCGACCTCGGGGAAGGTAAGTTTGGATTCCGTAGAAATGTTGGAACACGTGAGGCAATACTGACCTTACGACTTATCTTAGAAAATAGTTTAAGGAAAGGCAAACCTCCGTTTCTAGCATTTGTAGACTTTGAGAAAGCTTTTGACAATGTTGACTGGAATACTCTCTTTCAAATTCTGAAGGTGGTAGGGGTCAAATACAGGGAGCGAAAGGCTATTTACAATTTGTACAGAAACCAGATGGCAGTTATAAGAGTCAAGGGACATGAAAGGGAAGCAGTGGTTGGGAAGGGAGTAAGACAGGGTTGTAGCCTCTCCCCGATGTTATTCAATCTGGATATTGAGCAAGCGCAATAAAGGAAACAAAAGAAAAGTTCGGAGTAGGTATTAAAATACATGGAGAAGAAATAAAAACGTTGAGGTTCGCCGATGACATTGTAATTCTGTCACAGACAGCAAAGGACTTGGAAGAGCTGTTGAACGGAATGGACAGTGTCTTGAAAGGAGGATATAAGATGAACATCAACAAAAGCAAGACGAGGATAATGGAATGTAGTCGAATTAAGTCGGGTGATGCTGAGGGAATTATATTAGGAAATGAGACACTTAAAGTAGTAAAGGAGTTTTGCTACTTGGGGTGCAAAATAACTGACGATGGTCGACGTAGAGAGGATATAAAATGTAGACTGGCAATGGCAAGTTAAGCGTTTCTGAAGAGAAATTTGTTAACATCGAGTATAGATTTAAGTGTCAGGAAGTCTTTTCTGAAAGTATTTGTACGGAGTGTAGCCATGTATGGAAGTGAAACATGGACGATAAATTGTTTGGACAAGAAGAGACTAGAATCTTCCGAAATGTGGTGCTACAGAAGAATGCTGAAGATTAGATGGGTAGATCACATAACTTATGAGGAGGTACTGAATAGAGTTGGGGAGAAAAATTTGTGGCACAACTTGACTCGAAGAAGGGATCGGTTGGTAGGACATATTCAGAGGCATCAAGGGATCACAAATTTAGCATTGGAGGGTAGCGTGGAGGGTAAAAATCGTAGAGGGAGACCAAGAGGTGAATACACTAAGCAGATTCAGAAGGATGTAGGTTGCAGTAAGTACGGGGAGATAAAGAAGCTTGCACAGGATAGAGTAGTATGGAGAGCTGCATCAAACCAGTCTCAGGACTGAAGACAACAAGAACAACAACAAGCTCAGTACAGGGTGCTGCGGATGACAACCTAAGGGTTTTGTCTATGAAAAGAAATGACACCTTAAATCATTACTCCTGGTTGTCGGCCGTACGGCGGGCGACAGTCTAGTTGGTATCCAACTGCTGTCCAGGGCGTCGCTGGTCATCGACGCTCAGTTCGAAGCGGGACTCGTCGTTGAAAACAATTTTTTTTCAGTCAGGCCGAAGACTTGTCTGGAGACGCAAAGACGCCCTTGACAGCGGTAGGATACCAACAGCACTGTTGCGAGCCTTACGGACCGACAACCAGAAGTAGTGGTCTGTGGTGCCATATTCTTTTCCTAGCAGGACCCCTTCAGTTATCTACAGCACCCTTACAGCACAGCTGTACATCTACGATACTCTACACCCGGTTTTGTTGCACTTTATGGCAAGTTACCCTGGGCTTACATTTCAGCAAGATAACGCCCACGTGCGAAGGGCGAGTTTCTACTGCTTGTCTTCGTGCTTGCCAAACCCTGCTTTGCACGGTAAGGCTACAAGATCTCTCCCAAATTGAGAACGTTTGGAGCATTATGTGCACGGCACTAACCGTTCTGGGCTTTAGACGATCTCATTTACCAGTTTCACAGAATTTGGCTCGGTATCTTTCAGTACAACATCCAACAACTAAAGCAAATACCAAGCCGAGTAAGTGCTTGCATGAAGGCCAGACGATGAGCAACGCGTTACTGACTTGCTGCATTTGTGTAGCTCTTTCTTGAATGAATCATCCAGTTTTTCTGAAATTTTAATCATTTATTAGTCTATATATCCAATCTACCGATTCTCGTCCCATTCTGACAATTCCTTCGTGGTGTATCGTTTCTTTCCCGTTTTTCTTTGTCTTACTAAATATGTTACCATCTGGAAATAAATACTGTAGGGGTAAGAACCGATAATATCCTATTGGTGTGGGGATGACAGGCAGAGGAAGGTGGTGGAGAATGTGTACTAACTGAACACAAATGGGTACTATACGGTTAACGCCAGATAGTCACCTAATGGCAGAATAATCGACCTTACTAGGCTGCAAAACGTACTTCAAACCACTCCTTTAAAGCGATACAGGGAATGTGGCCTCTAGCTGCGCCAGGATTGTCTCTCCATTAGCAAAAGACTATGGACCAATTTTCGAATCGGGTCTCCACGAGGGACCCACCACGGGGAGGGGTGATAACGGAAGGATGGGTCAAATAAAAATAGCCCACACGAGTGAATACGACTGGATGTCAATATATGCATATAACCATTTACAGAGGAGGGTAAGAAATACTTCCAATAGCATGCAGCAACTGCCCATACATAAAGCCAGCCAAACCTTTGAGCACATTTACTCAACCTTCACGCCTGACATTTGTTAGAGGTCTGTCTGGTCGCGATCCTAGCTGGCCACTCAGGCCAGCTGATCGATCAGTGTGCGATTACTTTGTGTGGGGATCCCCCAAATCTAAGACGTACCACAACAACCCCCACAGCCTGTAAGAACTGCAGCAGAACATTTCGGATAAGACTGCAGCAATTCCAGCAGACTCGCTCCGATCCACCTTCAGTAATTCGCTGACCAGGACCCAAAAGTGCTAAGCGATCAATGGTGGTCACTTTCAACATCTGCTAGGGTCAGGTTATTACTGTATTTTCTTTCCTCTGCTGTTCCTTTGTACCCTGGAACTCTCGTTTCCAGGCCGCTTATTTGCTCCAACCTGTATAGTAAACTAACGAATGCGTAACAGATTACCAGTCCAAGTGTGAAGTGTGGTAGACAAGGCGGAGAATCTAGAAAGGTGAAGGCCAAAGATGGATATACGTATGGCTCAATGAAGTGGTGTGGTGAATACAGGGTGGTCCATTGATCGTGACCGGGCCAAATATCTCACGAAATAAGCGTCAAACGAAAAACCTATAAAGAACGAAACTTGTCTAACAGGCAGGGGGAAACCAGATGGCTCTACGTTTGGCCCGCTAGATAGCGCTGCCATCGATCATACGGGTATCAACTGCGTTTTTTTAAATAGGAACCCCCATTTTTTATTACATATTCGTGTAGTACGTAAAGAAATACGAATGTTTTAGTTGGACCACTTTTTTCGCTATGTGATAGATGGGGCTGTAACAGTCGCAAACACATGGCTCACAATTTTAGACGAACAGCTGGTAAGAGATAGGTTTTTTAAATTAAAATACAGAACGCAGGTACGTTTAAAAATTTTATTTCGGTTGTTCCAATGTGATACATGTACCTTTCTGAACTTATTTCTGAGAACGCATGCTGTTTCAGCGTGATTATTGCATTAACGTGATGTTTACAGGTAAAGGCTCAAAATGATGTCCGTCAACCTCAATGCATTTGGCAATACGTGTAACGACATTCCTCTCAACAGCAAGTAGTTCGCCTTCCGTAATGTTCGCACATGCATTGACAATGCGCTGACTCATGTTGTCAGGCGTTGTCGGTGGATCACGATGGCAAATATCCTTCAGCTTTACCCACAGAAAGAAATCCGGGGACGTCAGATCCGGTGAACGTGCGGGCCATGGTATGGTGCTTAAGGACCAATCCACCTGTCATGAAATATGACATTCAATACCGCTCAACTGCACACGATCTATGTGCCGGAAATACATCATGTTTGAAGTACATCGCCATTCTGTCAAATGGTTCAAACGGCTCTGAGCACTATGGGACTTAACATCTATGGTCATCAGTCCCCAAGAACTTAGAACTACTTAAACCTAACTAACCTAAGGACATCATACACAACCATGCCCGAGTCAGGATTCGAACCTGCGACCGTAGCGGTCGCGCGGTTCCAGACTCAAGCGCCTAGAACCGCTCGGCCACTCTGGCCGGCTGCAGTGAAATATCTTTTAGTAATATCGGTAGAACATTGCGTAGGAAATCAGCGTACATTGCACCATTTAGATTGCCATCCATAAAATGGGGGTCAATTATCCTTCCTCCCATAATGCCGCACCATACATTAACCCGTCAAGGTCGCTGATGTTCCACTTGCGCAGCCATCGTGGATTTTCCGTTGCCCAATAGTGCATATTATGCCGGTTTACGTTACCGCTGTTGGTGAATGACGCTTCATCGCTAAAGAGAACGCGTGCAAAAAATCTGTCATCGTCCCGTAGCTTCTCTTGTGCCCAGTGGCAGAACTGTACACGACGTTCAAAGTCGTCGCCATGCAATTCCTGGTACATAGAAATGTGGTACGGGTGCAATCTATGTTTATGTAGCATTCTCAACACCGACGGTTTTGGGATTCCCGATTCTCGCGCAATTTGTCAGCTACTGATGTGCGGATTAGCCGCGATAGCAGCTAAAACACCTACTTGGGCATCATTTGTTGCAGGTCGAGGTTGACGTTTCACATGTGGCTGAACATTTCCTGTTTCCTTAAATAACTTAACTATCCGGCGAACGGTCCGGCCACTTGGATGATGTCGTCCAGGATACCGAGCAGCATGCATACACACCCGTAGGGCATTTTGATCACAATAGCCATACATCAACACGATATCGACCTTTTCCGCCATTGGTAATGTATCACGAAACAAATACCGTCCGCACTGGCAGAATGTTACGTGACACCAAGTACTTATACGTTTTTGACTATTACACCGCCATCTATCACAAAGCGAAAAAAGGTCCAACTAAAACATTCCTGTTTCTTTACGTACTAGACGAATATGTAATAAAAATGGGTTCCTATTTTAAAAACGCAGTTGATGCCCATTTGATCTATGGCGGCGCTATCTAGCGGGCCAACCGTAGCGCCATCTTGTTTCCCCCTTCAAGCATGACGAGTTTCGTTCTTTGTAGTTTTTTCGTTTGATGCTTATTTCGTGAGATATTTGGCCCGGTCACTATCAATGGACCACCCTGTATAGGGTATACCAAAAGCACCAGAAAATAGTGTAACAAGGGTAAAAATAGCTATGAGTAATGCTGGATAGTGAGATACTGTGAACAGTTCATAAATAACATTGTCATCCAGAAAAACCAAACCAACGTTGAAACTAGTGTTCAGGTACACATGCCGACAAATATTTTGCCGAGCTGAAGCGTAGTTTGGTTGGTTTAAATGGGGGGGGGGGGGGGGGCAAACGACGAGGTCATCGGTCCCTTGTTCCTAATAAAACAATGCCACATGTGTCAGAATGAAACGGACGAGACATGTAACACAAAACGGAAAGAAAGGAAAAACCCAAGAATGAAGGAAAGGCAACGAACAGTAAAAGGAACAAAAGAGGACAAAACAGAAACGCTAGAAACAGAAGATATTTGGTTTGTGGGACGCTCAAATGCGCGGTTATCAGCGCCCGTACAAATTCCCAACCTTTGCTCAGCCCAGTCTCGCCACTTTCATGAATGATGATGAAATGATGAGGAAACAGACACCCAGTCATCTAGAGGCAGCTGAAAATCCCTGACCCCGCCAGGAATCGAACCTTGGACCCCATGCTCGGGAAATAAGAACGCGACCGCTAGAAACAGAAGAGAGTGAAGCAAGAAAGATTACAGTGGCTGGTCGACAACGAGAATAAAAAGGAAAAGCAAGCCACTATGCAGCACATTAAGAACTCCACCCTAAAAGCACTAGGGTGGAGGGGAAAGACGGACAAAACTTACATAGAAGCATAACATCCACTCTCACGGATAAAACGTAAAAATAAACCTGCTGCTGAGGCTTCGTAGCCCAACACCGAAGGTAGGAAGCTAGGAAAGTTAAAGGTCCACTGCAGAGCCGCTAAGAGTGGGCAGTCCAGCAAGAGGTGGACGACTGTCATTTGGGAGCCACAGCGACACAGAGGTGTGTCCCCTTGACGGAGGAGGTAACCATGCGTTAGCCACGTATGGCAAATGCGGAGCCGGCAGAGGACAACTGATTCCGCGAGAGGAGCGCATGGAAGACGTCCACACGTTCCTTAATGACACGCAGTTTGTTGTGCGTACTGTTATGCCACTCCATCTCACAAAGCCGGAAAACCCTGCGGCGTAAGACAGAACGCACGTCAGTTTCAGAGATGCCCATCTCCAGAAGCGGTTTCCGCGTCGCCTGTTTGGCCAGCCTGTCGGCAAGTTCGTTGCGTGGGATCCCAACGTGTCCTGGGGTCCACACAACCACCACTGAACGACGGGACCGTACCAGGGCATAGATGGGCTCCTAAATGGACGCTACAAGAGGATGGCGAGGGTAGCACTGCTCGATAGCTTGTAGGCTGCTCAATGAGTCAGTACACAGGAGAAATGACTGGCCAGGGCATGAGCGGATGTACTCAAGATCAAGAGATATGGCCGCCAGCCAACTGGCAAGGAGTGCTGCTCAATATGTCCTCCATGAACATCCGCAAAGCCTACGTGAAAATCGGCCATCGAGCAGTCTGTGAACTACGTCGGAGCCTCGGAACACGTCAAGAAACGAGAGGAAGTGACAGCGGAGAGCTGCAGAGTTAACGGAGTCCTTCAGGCCATGCGAAGGGTCCAGAAGAATCTGCGGCCTAGGTATACACCCTGGAGGTGTACGTGAATGGACCTCGATGAGAGGTGGTAATGGGATAGGACTAGTTCAGACAGAAGTGACCGGATGCGAACCGCAATCGTTAGCCCCGACCTGGGCCGCCGATGCGGGAGATGGACTGCCGCAGGTGGGAAAAGGAGACGTTAATTCAGATGCTCAGGAGAACTTTGAGTATGTGCAGCGTAAATGGCGAGCAGTTGTGCACGTCTGATTTGCAATGGAGGGACCCCAGCCTCCGCCAGTACGCTGGTCACCGGACTCTTCCTAAAAGCTCCTGTCGCTAGTTGAACCATGCAGTGGTTCACAGGGCCAAGTGAATGCAACGCAGAGGGTGCTGCCGAAAAGTAAAACCGCACTCCCATAGTCAATTCAGGATCGGACAAGGTCCCTGTAGAGCTGCAGCAGCGTAGAGCTATATGCACCACAATTGGTGTTGCTCATGCAACAGAGGGCATTGAGGTGCTGCCGGCACTTCCACTTAAGCTGACGAAGGTGAGTACGCCAAGTCAATCGAGCGTCGAAAATCAGTCCTAAGAAATGATATGTCTCCACTACAGTGAAAGGATCGTCATGAATGTAAAGTTCTGTGTTCGGATGAACGGTACGACGCCAACAGAAGCGCATGACACACGACTTTGTGGCTGAAAACTGGAAGCTGTGGGCTAGAGTCCAAGACTGCACCTTGTTAATGGCTCCCTGCACGCGCCGCTGAACAACAAGAGTACTCATGGAGCAGTACGAAATGCAGAAATTGTCTGCATACATGGATGGTGAGACTGAAGGCCGTACAGCTGCTGCTAGACCGTTAAAGGCCACTAAAAATAGACGCTCAATACAGAGCCCTGCATGTCTCCCTTCTCCTGGATATGGATGGAACTATGGGAGGCACCATCTTGGACATGGAAAGTACAAAGCGACAGGAAGTTTTGGATAAAAATCGGGAGTGGGCGCCGGAGACCACACTCCTACAATGTGCAAGGATATCTCGCCAGGCCGTGTCTTAAGCTCTACGTACGTCAAAACAGACAACCAGGTGTTGGCATCTGGAAAAGGCTGTTAGGATGGCAGACTCTAGAAATACCAGATTATCAGTGGTAGAGGGACCCTGGCGGAAGCTACCCTGACATGGGGCCAGGAGGCTAGTTGACTCCAGAACCCAACTCAACTGCCAACACACCATACGTTCCAGCAGCTTCCAAAGAACGTTGGTGAGGCTAATGGGCCGATAGCTATCCACGGCAAGTGGGTTTTTACCGGGTCTGAGTACCGGAATGATGGTGCTCTCCCATCATTGCGATTGGAAGACGTCATCGCATCAGATCTGGTTGAAGACGAGGAGACGTCGCTTGTAGTCAGGTGAGATGTTTAATCATCTGGCTGTGGATCTGATCTGGCCCAGGAGCTGTGTCAGGGCAATGTGCAGAAGCACTGAGAAGCTCCCACTCTGTAAATGGGGCGTTATAGGGTTCACTGTGGCGTGTAGTGAACGGAATCACTTTCCCTTCCATCCACCGTTTGAGGGTGCGAAAGGCTGGAGGATCGCTCTCCGATGGAGAGGGGCGAACATAATGCTCCGCAACAGCGTTTGCATCGGTAGATAACACACCATTTACAGGGTGTTTCAAAAATGACCGGTATATTTGAAACGGCAATAAGAACTAAACGAGCAGCGATAGAAATACACCGTTTGTTGCAATATGCTTGGGACAACAGTACATTTTCAGGCAGACAAACTTTCGAAATTACAGTAGTTACAATTTTCAACAACAGATGGCGCTGCAGTCTGGGAAACTAAGGTGCGATATTTTCCACATGTCCACCATGCGTAGCAATAATATGGCGTAGTCTCTGAATGAAATTACCCGAAACCTTTGACAACGTGTCTGGCGGAATGGCTTCACATGCAGATGAGATGTACTGCTTCAGCTGTTCAATTGTTTCTGGATTCTGGTGGTACACCTGGTCTTTCAAGTGTCCCCACAGAAAGAAGTCACAGGGGTTCATGTCTGGCGAATAGGGAGGCCAATCCACGCCGCCTCCTGTATGTTTCGGATAGCCCAAAGCAGTCACACGATCATCGAAATATTCATTCAGGAAATTAAAGACGTCGGCCGTGAGATGTGGCCGGGCACCATCTTGCATAAACCACGAGGTGTTTGCAGTGTCGTCTAAGGCAGTTTGTACCGCCACAAATTCACGAAGAATGTCCAGATAGCGTGATGCAGCAATCGTTTCGGATCTGAAAAATGTGCCAATGATTCCTTTGGAAGAAATGGCGGCCCAGACCAGTACTTTGAGGATGCAGGGACGATGGGACTGCAACATGGGGCTTTTCGGTTTCCCATATGCGCCAGTTCTGTTTATTGACGAAGCCGTCCAGGTAAAAATAAGCTTAGTCAGTAAACCAAATGCTGCCCACATGCATATCGCCGTCATCAATCCTGTGCACTATATCGTTAGCGAATGTCTCTCGTGCAGCAATGGTAGCGGCGCTGAGGGGTTGCCGCGTTTGAATTTTGTATGGATAGAGGTGTAAACTCTGGCGCATGAGACGATACGTGGACGTTGGCGTCATTTGGACCGCAGCTGCAACACGGCGAACGGAAACCAGAGGCCGCTGTTGGATCACCTGCTGCACTAGCTGCACGTTGCCCTCTGTGGTTGCCGTACGCAGTCGCCCTACCTTTCCAGCACGTTCATCCGTCACGTTCCCAGTCCGTTGAAATTTTTCAAACAGATCCTTTATTGTATCGCTTTTCGGTCCTTTGGTTACATTAAACCTCCGTTGAAAACTTCGTCTTGTTGCAAGAACACTGTTCTAGGCAGTGGAATTCCAACACCAGAAAAATCCTCTGTTCTAAGGAATAAACCATGTTGTCTACAGCACACTTGCACGTTGTGAACAGCACACGCTTACAGCAGAAATACGACGTACAGAATGGCGCACCCACAGACTGCGTTGTCTTCTATATCTTTCACATCACTTGCAGCGCCATCTGTTGTTGAAAATTGTAACTACTGTAATTTCGAAAGTTTGTCCGCCTGAAAATGTACTGTTGTCCCAAGCATATTGCAACAAACGGTGTATTTCTATCGCTGCTCGTTTAGTTTTTATTGCCGTTTCAAATATACTGGTCATTTTTGAAACACCCTGTATGTCAACACCAGGAAAGCCTGTTCGGGTCTGGTGCCCAAAAACTCGTTTGATCTTGGCCCAGACTTGGGAAGGCGACGTATGGCACACAATGGTCGACACGTACCTCTCCCAACACTCCTGCTTCCGTCTTTTGGTAAGTTGGCGAACGCGGGCACGGAGCCATTTGAAGGATGAGGTGTTCTAGGGAAGGGTGCCGCTTATGCCGCTGTGGAGCTCTGAGAAATTCTGTAATTGCCTCAGCAACTTCCGGCGACCACCAAAGGACTGCCTTTCGCCGGGGGCACCCTAGAGAATGAGGGATCGCGGTTTCCGCCGCAGAAACTATCGTTGTTACCTGCTTAACGACCGCATTGATGTTACCATATGGGGGAGATTCAGCAGTGACAGCGGAGGTTAAAGTTCCTAGTCCGCCTTGTTCACAGCCCCTCTGGACAGGCGACCGTGTGCCTGACGCTGGGGCAGTGACAGGAAGATGGGGAAGTGAACACTACCACACAGGTCATGTGTTCTTCAGCGGATACAAGGGAGAAGTCCTGGGCTGCGAATTGATAAATCAATGGCCGATTAACTACGATGAGCCACACAAATGTGTGGCAGCCCCAGTATTTAGGAGGCAGAGGTCGAATTGCGACAGTAAAGTTTCGCCATCTGTGCCTCGGCCAGTAAGAACTGTGCCACCCCACAAGGCGTTATAGGCGTCAATACCTCTCAAAAGTAGGAAAGGTTTAGGGAGTTGATCAATCAGTGCAGCTAATACATTCAGGGGTACTGCATCATCTGGAGGAAGATATACATTGCAGACAGTTATTTCCTATGTCTTCCTTATTCTGACAGCCACAGTTTCAAGAGGGGTTTGACAAGGCACAGTGTCACTACAGACTGAGTTAAGGACGTAAACGCAAACTCCACCTGACACTATTATAGTCGCTACGATTCCTGTAATGTCCTTTACAGCCACAGAGGGCAGGGGGTCCGCATTGCTGGGAACCAGATTTCCTGGAGGGCAATGCAGAAAGGAGGTGTAAAGCTTTACAGTTGCCGTAGCTCAGCCGGGCGGTAGAAAAAAAAATGCTGCAATTCCACTGGAGGACCACATCGTGAGACTGGGAAGGCATGGAACATTCCAGGAGGCAGTTTACACCTCGGGGTCACCTGCTGCCACCAACTTTTCGCCTGAGCAGTCTATATCCATTGTGTCTGAGGGTCTGGCGAGATCTAGGTCGTCAGCAGACGCCAAAATCTCCACCCCATCCTCATCCACAGAGCTTTTAGGTAGCAGTGGTATGGGTGCCACCGCAATTTCCTTTGTCTTGAGGGTCTTTTTGGATTTCTCTCGCAGCTCCTTGGGTTTCTCTAGCTGGGAGGACTCACTACCTCAGTCTTCAGGACTGAGAATAGGAGTGAAGTCCTACAACCAGCTCCTTTGCTTCTCCGGCTTAGAAGTGGGGACGGACGTCCCTAATGGTTGGGTGGGTGCAGCTCCCGAAGTAGGTGGTGCAGGAGCAACAGGGAGGGAAATGCCCCTCACCATCAAGGGGGCAGGTGTAGTCTTCCAGCTCTGAGAGGTGATGGGTTGGCAGAGCTGAAGGTGCCAGAATTGTTGCAGTGTCGGCGTAAGACCATGTCATGCGTACAGGATGTAGGCGTTCACATTTTCCTCTTAGCCTCAATGTAGGTCAGTCTGTCCATGGTCTTGCATTCCACGATTTTCCTTTCTATCTGGAGAATCCTGCAGTCAGGCGAGTAAGGCAAATAGTGCTCTCTGCAGTTGACACAGATGGGGGCGGGGCACATGGAATATTGGTATGTGATGGGCATCCGCAACCTCTACATTTGACGCTGGAAGTAGAGCGGGAAGACATATGGCCGAACTTCCAGCACTGTAAGCACCACATCCGAGGGATATAGGGCTTTACATCACAGCGGTAGACCATCACCTCGCCCTTCTCTGGCATTGTATCACCCTGGAAGGACAAGATGAAGACACTGTTGGAAACCTGATTATCCCTCAGTCCCCCGTGGACACGCCGGATGAAATGTACATCTCATCGCTGTAAATTGGCATGCAGCTCATCGTCAGCCTGCAGAAGAAGGTCCCTGTGAAAGAAGATACCCTGGACCATATTTAAGCTTTTATGTGGCGTGATGGTAACAAACATCCCCTACTTGTTACAAGCAAGTAATGCCCTTGACTGGACAGAGGATGCCGTTTTGATCAAGACTGACCCAGATCTCATTTTGGAGAATCCCTCCACCTCCCTAAACTTGTCCTCTAAATGCTCAACAAAAAATTGAGGCTTCATCGTCATGAAAGATTCCCCTTCACCTCTCAAGCATACAAGGTACTGAGGCGAATAAGATCCCATGCCATCCTTCGCCTGATGTTCCTCCCAGGATATGGCCAGGGAGGGGGAACGATTTGGGATTGTACTTCTGTGCATTGAATTTAGCTCATGAACGCTTAAAAATGGTTCAAATGGCTCTGAGCACTATAAGACTCAACATCTGAGGTCCTAAGTCCCATAGAACTTAGAACTACTTAAACCTAACTAACCTAAGGACATCACAAACATCCATGCCCGAGGCAGGATTCGAACCTGCGACTGTAGCGGTCGCTCGGTTCCAGACCGAAGCGCCTAGAACCGCACGGCCACACCGGCCAGCCATGAACGCTTAGAGACTGCTGATATTTCACCAGCAGCACGAGATGGACTACACTTAATCGCGTGTCATCCACCCTGATGCCACCCCATTCAGACCAGGGGCCCTCCCCACGGGCGCCACCCAGCCGCAGCAAAGGCCACCTGGCAGGATGGCCATTGCCGTGAGTCCCAATGCCCCAGGGGGATGGGCATCTATACCTTGGCATACACGGGGAGTTAACAGCGCAAGCATCAGCAGAGCGATCCCTGTGTGGTCTGGGGGCTACAACCAGCAGGGTACATGGTAGCCCCACCACAACGGACTGGCTACCATACTGAATATCAGGTACAAAGAAGTAAAGTAGTCCATGGTCATAGTCGATGTCCCCGCCCAAGAGATGGAGAATGAGCAGGACCGAAATGCGACGATGAGGAAGTGGGCTAAAGACCTCAATGGACGACTGACAGAATGTACGATGTAAGGCGTTCTTCCCCAATTGGCTCGCTGTTTGTGAAAATTTTGATGAATGGAGGTCAAACCGTACAGGCGACCACCACGAAGGCTGGAAGGCGAGAAACTCCTTTTAGTCGCATTTTACGACAAGCTACCTCGGGCCTATTCTTACCCCCGGACCCACAGGGGGAGGGGGGTGGGGGGAAGCTGAAGTGTACATGGTGGTTGTAATTTAGAAGGTTCCATGAAATACGAGTGCTCTTAAGACAATGAAACTTTGCGGAAACGTTAGTACGTACATGCGGAAGATAACTAACGAATAAACCGTTGGAAGCAACTTTCAGATGAGAAGGTAACGTTTGATACTTGAGTACCACGTGTACTTCCAGGATACCAACGTTGCTCATATTGTAACTGACTGCATCCACGACAGCCTGGGACCATACTAGGCATACTATTTCAGTTTTACGCATTTCTCTTTGAATGGTTGACCATGGAATGTTCAACTGTTGTATAAGATCGTGCACTGCTTTAAGATCACACATCGCGTCCAGCTTTCTCAGCCATGGCAACAGCAACTTCAGTTTGTTGCTGAACTGACAGTTGCCCTCTCCTAGGAGCAGTTCCGAAACTGCCAGTTAATTCCAGCTTCCGAATAATGTTCAATCCAGGTGCCGAAGGAGGCCGTTGTCCAGACTGATGAATGACTCCAACTGAAATGCACACTGATGCTTCTGTTTCAACCCTGCGTCGCCACATTAGTACCGGCGCTTAACACGTCATAACTAACACCATTAACAACGCAAATCCTGCGGAGTACAGGCTGAATATCATACCTATGAAGTTGGGTACCAATATAGTTTCCCGTCTATATTGGCGAGTAGCGAACGTTTCATTATAACCATCCTGTATGTGAGGGAACTCTGCGAGTTATTCAGTATGTAAAGAGTCTAATATTCAGGATGGGAAATCATAACGTAATACACTGCCCACTCAATGTGACCTGTCAAAAGCCTGGATACCTTTTGCATGGCGCACAGCTGGGGAAGTCTAGATGAGTGTCATGTAGGACCTGGAAGGTACCGAGAGGGATGTGCACCAATGCCGACTCCAGTGCCGTGAAGGGCTCAGCTATGTTTCTCGGTTAAGGATTCACAGCGCGAACAGCACGATCGGGGCGGTTCCACATATTCTCGATTAGATTTAAATCTGGGGAGTTTGGTGACGACGGGAGTACGGTAAACTGCTCGTGCTCTTCGAACCACGGTAGTACACCGCGAGATATGGAACTTAGCGTTTTGTTGTTGATAGATTTCGTAGTGTCGAGTGAAAAACTGCACTGAGTGGTCGACATGGTCCCCAAAGACATACGCATACTTGTGTTGATCCATGTGCCCAACAGAAAGAAGAGATCGTCCACGGAAGTTCCACGAAAACTTTTTCCAGGCTGTAATATTCCCCCTTCCGGTCTGAAGCATTCCGAAGACTATTGCGGGGCGTTTGCTTTCTGTACGATGGAGCGTAAAACGCGATTCATCTGAAAAGACCACCTGTCGCTACTCTGACGTATTTGAGTGCAAATTCCAGCCTTCGTTCCCACATCGAACTAGTCAGCAGACTGATGACAAAAGTTTAATCTCCTGTGACTATCAGGCAGCAACTATCTGGAAACCCTCACCTTGGGTTTGTCTTATTGCCTTGTTACCGATTTCAGGCCATAAATTCGGGTCACCTGAAGATAAGTCACACCGGGTCGAAACTGGTTAACGAAAATTAAACTTGGTAGCTTGATTCTTACGTGGGTTGTGACCCAAAATGAAATTCTATACTTCTAAGTGCGTTTGTCTAACATTGATGATACGAGGGAGGGGGCGGGGAGGTGGAAAGAAGAAAGGCATATACCTCTAAGGGGGGGAGGGGGGGAAGGGGGAAAGGGGGGAGAGAGAGAGAGAGAGAGAGAGAGAGAGAGAGAGAGAGAGAGAGAGAGAGAGAGAGAGGAGGCGGGGGGGGGGGGGGGGAGTGGCAGGCGTGAACTAAAGGTTTCATATTTAGTTGCACTGATTGTTTATGGATCCAAATCTAATGTGGAATTCATTGTGCGTTATAGCGCTGTTTGTGCATCATCTGACGTCAGTCACGGTAACGGAAGCCTGCACGTAGCCGTAATTATCCTGTACTCCTGGGAAAGCGGTCACGGCGTTGCAGCCAAGGCTACAATGGGATTCATGATGAATATTTCACTTTAGCCATATTGTATGGCTGAGGTTACTGAGCTGTGAGGTCGGGATAGACACTGACATGGAAGGAAATCGGCTGTGTCCTTTATCAAAGGAACTATATCGTATTTCAAATTTTGGCGAACTACGAAAACCTAAATGCAAATGCTAGGCCTCCCAAATGCAATTCAGTCACCATCAGCAAGTTGCAATGAGGGGAGACAATTTACTGGCACAGCGACACCTGTAACTATGTTAAGTTTCGGTGGTTGAGATTAGTTACCTCACATTCATAAACCGGAAAGCCGTTCGAATACTTCAGAAAATCGGCAATGGAGCAAACTAACTAGGTCAAATGAAAATCTGCTTAAGACAGCGAACTTAACACCCGCAACACCGAAGGACCTTGCTGTGCGTGATTACTGTGTAGCAAGTAAAAGATTTAGATAAGCAACAAAGACGCACAGTTGCGTTGCTGTGACTCATCTGAAAGCAAAAACTAACCATGGAATCATCCTAGAGACTAGACTAGAAGGTCGAGTGCATCCCAAGTTAATAGATTTACAAGTTAAACGAAATTTACCATATGACTAACAGTAATCCAATATACGGCATTACCAGAATACGAGGTACACAAAAATCCTCTTTAGGTCGTGAAGAGGAAGGTAAGTGAACAGTGGCAGAAGTGAAAATAATTTTACGTCCAATTCGACATTGCAGGTACGACACGGAAACTACCAAATCCATAGTTTTCAGTAACAATACAAAGCAGCATACTGAGTAGTTAAATCCAAGAACATTTATACACTGAAATTAATGGAATGTCCGTTTGCTTCGTATAACTGAATGCTTGTGACAAGTGGCCAATCGTACAAATTCTACTTACATCTGAATTTATTTCCGCCCGAAACACTGAATTTAATACGGGAAATGTTTTACGAGTGAAAGGCCGATGCACGTTTACACCAGGGCAGCATTAGTCCGAAAACTCCCCTTCGCTTGAATGCAGAGGCATACTGCTCAATCTGATTAACCAGCATCTCATCTCGGTGAGATGTAAACTTTCTACAGACGCCCCTTCACCTTTAAATGTTTGACTGGCACTGACGCAACGCGACGCTCGAAACGACGTTCAGCACTGACGTGCGTCAATTGTTTCGTTTAGCCCTACGAAGTGCACGCTGTACACAATATTTTGGCTACTGCCCAACTTAACTGCATCCTCACAATAAACAAGCCAGTTTCTCCGTAAAATTCACTGACCGCTCACGCCGCCTCCCCTGACGATCACATCGATTAAATTGCTGATCTGTCTCGGCATCGCTTGACACAAATTTGAAACGAATCGCTCTTGATTTTTGAGTTGACACCACCTGCACGAGTGAAACTGGGATCTTTACATTAGTAAATGTCTTTAACCAGTGGAAAGATGGCCGTTCACATCAGCAAGGTCAGTGCTGCATCACCGGGGAAAACTTCTTTAGTTGTGTCCTGTAATACCTCGAATGGCCATAATTTTGCTAAGCGTACGTAAACAATTCGAGAGGCATTGCTAAATCTTGTGTGTCATCGTGCACTAGGTGTCGTACAAGCGTTATATCGCTATAGGAAAGTGGGTAGGGGAGGGGGGGGGGCGGACGGAAGGGCTCATTCTAAATTTAAGAAATACTTCTAGTAGACAAGAAGTAGTAACTCTTAGCGCGGTACGCAGGATGCCAGGTGGTTACCATACCTTTTATGGCAAATAGTCACCAATGATTTGAGTTAGTCGGTAATACACCACTAACACTTATAATACGGACGAACTACTTTGTCCACAGATGGTTATTTACTTGATCTGACTACAAAAGATTTGAAATAAAATGATAGCCTTACTGCAACGATTACATGCAACAAAAGCGTGATGAACTATTCCGGTGCTGTGGAACTACGGGTAAAGAGAACCCACAGCGTATGGGTAATTTTGCTTGTACTTCATTCTCTGCTTTGGTAGTGTCCCTGGTCTACCGGAAAGGCCAGTGCATCGTGTTTTAGGAGGAGGGTGGAGCGGGCGAGCAAAAGCTACGCGCGAGCGGCAGCGCGTGCCCTTGCAGTCAGTCTAGCATGCGCCCAAAATAAGTGCGGCCCAGTGGCGCCGTAGTCTGTCCACACCCACGCAGCTTCCGAAAGGAAGACCGACCCAAACGGCTGACGTCTGAAAATTTCCAAAACAAGGCTCGCCTACCTTAAAGGGCATCGTGTTGGCTGACATTTATCCTGTCAAACATCTGGATGGGACACATGCGTTAATTCCCAAGTCATTTGCGTCAAAGTCAAAATCTACAAAACATTCCGTGAAGTAGTCTCACTGCACTCTTGCAACATGTTACCATATATTCTTAACAGACAAATTTAATAGCTACATAAGTGATTCAAAGTTGCTTTGAAATTTATTAGCCTTTGTTTCCAAGGAAATCAATCAAATTGTGACTTCCAAGTACACTGAGCAAGTGGACCAGGGTAATTCTGTAATTCCGTCTGCATTTTATGTCGAAGATCGTCAAGGCAGAATGAATTCTCGTTTGTGAAGTACTTCTGCTCCATCATGTTGCTTAAATTTTCGACCCACAGAATACAACGCTACTGTAGTTCACGTCACTGCCATCGCACGTACGGAGTAGGAAGTCACACTCCTAAACTTCTCCAAGTTTCCACCATAAACACATCCAATTTCAAAGAAGTGAGTAACTGATCACACTGATCAAACAGCTGGTCCACGATACATAGGTCTCGTACCACTGAGAACGCTTTGTGGTCAGATTTTTTGTGAATGACGAAATTCACATTTGGTGTTCCTTAACACCGTAGAGATGCGCTGTCCAAAATGTTGGCCTTTAAGCGATTCATTGCGTTCAAGGTTTCTTGTAATCTTTACGATCGCTCTAATTTTTCACTGAGTATTGATACACGATCACTCTCTATTACCTGACACGAGCTTAAACGGGCGCGCCAACACGCAGTCAAAAAAAGTATTCCGAAACAATGTACACTACGTAGTGTGTCCATTTTCGTAATCTAAGCTCATTTCCAACAGCGGGTCTACAACGATTACTCTGAAAAACTCTTCGCCATTGTCGCATTTTTCTGGTAGTGAAACTAGATTATTTTCTCCTTTTGAGACGCAGCGCACAAAGTACACACTGAGAATGGAAGTTACCCGCTATGATCTGGAAATATTTTTCTTATTGCTTACAATTATTGACGGAACAGGGCCCCAAATACTTCAGTGCGCAAACATGCACTAAACTAAGCGAACATCTCCCAGACGTTCTCACGTCAACAGCTGTGCTAACGACACAGCGTTTCCTTTGCATACTTTGCAGAACAGTACTCTGCACCAAAGGAAGGAAAATTACGGTTTAGCGTCCCGTCGACGGACATTATAGACGGAGCACAGGCTGTGAGGGGGGAAGGAAATCTAACATGCCCTTTAGAAGGAATCTAAATACGCGGTAAGCTATTTGGGGAAAATGCTAAACACTTAAATGTGGATGGCCTGATGCAGTTTTTGGCGGCGGTTCTTCCGAATGAGTGCAGCGTCTTACCACAGCGCAACCTCGTTCCGTATTATAGGTACGGGGAAGTGATTTTCAGAAGACAAATCACTGAATGAAAGGAATATTCACTCTAGAAATTTGATGATGTGAATTTGCACTTTGTGAAATTATCTGTAGATGGCCTTCCAGGCAAAAGTACCCAGAGACAGCTAGAAACGACGGGTAAAGACCGACAGCGGTGTGAAGGAAGACGTGAAACTGACTTTTGAAGATCGGTTACGATCAAGTGAATACCTGTGAACGTCATTACGATGAATGAAGTTTTTACTAGGCAGGTTGGACGACGAATATGATCTTAAGGGTATGTCCTATTTACTAAAGAAGATTCACACCCTTCCGTAATACAGGCCTTGCTTCTGAATAATACTCAACTAATTAACGCTTGACAGTGACCCACCTTCCAGAGGCCTTCATCACATGAATGTGTGGTACAGAAAGTATCAGCATAACTGAGTGACGCATTCAGAAGGAAGATGCTAACGTCTTGACAGTGCACTACATATCGCAATATATATGCATTGTTCTTGTGAGAATTTTGAAGTGCACGTGCTCAATGTGTCAGACGTTAAGCTGAACATTTGACTCCCTACACAGCCTGGATTGACCACTTTCACTTGGTTCCATAAGGGAAAACCTGTAGCAGGTAGGCGGGACCGTAACACGTCCAACTCATGCTCTAGTCCCTTGCATCCAGCCTTTCGCGTGTTCTTTATCTCTTAAGCCTCAGAGTACAAAATTTAAAGCCTGAAACTTATCGCAACTTAAACCTTGTATGCGAAGTATATGCTAACTACATAGATCCAGGTGCCATTTTATTGCATTATCGCTGATCCTCCAGTAGTCACAAGGAAAATCTCAAATTTCATAATTTAAACAGCTGATTCTTCAAATCTGACGAATTTGAAGAGTTTATGCACGATATCGCTGCACACCATATATTACACGAAAAGGAAGCAAGATTACGAATCACCGAAAAGAAAACCAGTAAGTCTTCAGAGATAATTCCTTGTTTTCAATGTTCTCTTCATGTTGCAGTGCGAGAGAAACAAAAGGCGGCACAGATGAACTCAACCTTACAGCTTCTACAACATTTTACATCTGAAATGAAAAATCTTAATGCAAACATTTCTTGATGCTTCTACTCTAAATGTGATATTTAAAGAATTGGCAAGGCCAGTGACTCCGTTCACCAGATCTCACCATTCCCTTTTATTATATTTCGAAACTGCACAGCAACAGTCAGCAGTTTAGAAAGCTACACAGCTTCATGTCGGGGCGTTGCAGGCAACACCAGGAACAACCTGATAACACTGCTACGTAATTTCATTCCCGCACGCGGCGATAGCGTTTAATCAGCCGCGGGAGTGGCGAGCCCAAATATGTATCACAAACAAGAGAACATTTCATTTCAAAACGTCATTCGTTGCATTATAATTCATACTTAAATTTTTTTAATGTTTTAGAGATGTTTAAATCAATGAGTTTCTTGAAACTACATACAGCACTACCACAGGCTATACGATTGTTTCTTTCCATCAGTAGACAGATCTAGTTCCATCACAAGTATCTATAAAGGACGGGGGAAGGGGGGGGGGGGGGGAGAGAGAGAGAGAGAGAGAGAGAGAGAGAGAGAGAGAGAGAGAGAGAGAGTAATGATGACCAGAAATATTACTTAAGATATTTCTTGAATTGTAATAGTGAAGCTTTGTTTTCAGGTTTATTTTCTGGTTCGATTTCCGAATTGAGAATATCTACTTTCAATTCTGTATCATCTGTTACCCAATTATAGTAAAGTCTTGTGTACATATTGGTGAACGACATTCTCGTATATCAAACTGTGGACTTTCGGCGGGTGAAAGCAATTAACAAGAGTAGAGAGGTTTGAGCAATTTACAGTCGCCGTAAAATTTACGGACAACGCAATTTCCCAGTGGCACTAAGCAGCATCCTGTTATTACCGGTCGTCTATCTGTGGTACCTCCTTTCTTCTTCCACCTATAACACATTTCTGATTATATAATTATCTAAGATAACTGATATGTTTTAAAAGAATTAGTTGATAATACAAGCTGGATACGGTAATCGTTATAAGAAAAATAGCCCATCTGCAACAAGGCTGATGTGTTTAGTTCCGTCATTCGATTTAATGCTCCGGGTGAAGTATTCGTCAGGAGGAATAGCCAAATGTGTCAATCCAGTTCTATCACATTTGGCAGTTCAAGCAAACTATTTGCTACCTGACAAAGACATAGGAACACCCCCTCTCGTCTGTCTTCAAGAAGCCATCACCTGCTGGCTGCAAAAAGTCAAATTCGAAAGATCACAGGGATGGGCGGCAGCGTTAATTTACATATTTATCCTATCAGATTTTATTCGAACCACTACAGCACCTTCAAAGTACGACAGCACTAGTGAATCACAGGACAGAGCGTAATATCCAGATATCTGCCCGGAAGCCTGACAGCCCTTTCCACCGAATTAATGTGGTCCCTTTCACTTTTCTACGAGACGGCGGCAGCAGCAGCTTTGAAGTCACTCCTTGAAGTATAATTAAAATCTCAACACTATTCCAGTCTGTGTTAATATTTTGGTGGATAAACAAGTTATGTTCATGGTATTAAGTATGACCAGAAAAATTTCAGAAGGCAACTAAAGACATGTCTCAAGAAGTCCATAATCCCGATAAAATTACTGTTGAGAGATATGTGCTCCGGAGAACCGACTATTACATTGCTTGCCTGTACACGAGTTCTTTTAAGCAACGTTTTATAGATTTAACGATTGAATGGCACGCCGGACGCGCTGGAAGAGAGAGACCATGGCAACGCAAGAGCTCACCACAAGTACAGATCTTTAAGAGACGCCACGGTAGAGCACTCTAAGTCAACTCAAGTTCAACCTCTCATTTTTCGTTCACTGAGATTCTTAAATTTCCTTGCCATCTTGACATTTTTGCGCCTCTATAAACATTGTGTTGTTCAAAAAACTCAGACTAATTAAGTGTCCTGTCTTCAGTTCCTAAATACCAGTTAATTTGTGCATCGATGAGATGACAATTCAGTAAAGTAATAAACAGCAACCACTTTTAACACTCATTCCCATTTCCTACAGCGTTGACAGTCTAAACCAAATTAACTATCCTTTGTAACAGTTTTCGTTATAACTGCTGCAACAAAGCTTTACTAAAGCATCAGATTTACCTGCAGCTGCAGTTAATAATGTTCAGGTGTCAACACCTAAAGGAGGCTGTTACCATCTCTCTGTAACACCCACATTAGTCTATCAGTGACAATGCCAACATATGACCACTATCCTAAAACCCAAAGCTACAGTTTCTACTTAAACATTGACACTCGTAAAATCACCTTACAATGCTTGGCAAAAAATCTTGACAGAAGCTATGTATTTAGTTGTACAAGTAATTACTAATCCTCATGCCACTCTGCTCTAACAGCAAAACAGGCCTTTTACAGTATGACATTCAAAAATTATGGAAAAAGCATCACACTAAGATAATGTTATCCCTGTTGTGCACATGTCCATTCCACTGGACATGCTGTTAATGGTCACTTCTTTGCTGTTTTTCATCAATTCTGAGGCTGAAAATTCAAGCACAGCATCAGTAGGGGGTGTACAGTGGAGTGAACCATGTGCATTTACAGCATCAGGACTGACTGAAAAGACCAAAGAAGCGACATCAACAGCTGTCCACTGCATTGGACATGTGCACCACATGGTTAGCAACCACTTATTTTCTGTAAAACATTGTCTGCAATACATAAACACCCATGCACACTAACATCTTTCTGCTACAGAATTCTACAACGGTATTGAAATATATTGTATTGACTTACTCAGATTTGACTTGCACAATGAGCAGAAAGATCTGCACTTTACACAATTTTTTTTTTAAGACATGGACCTCGCAAGGTTTCCAACACTATCCCCTGCCATTGAGCCTGATCAATGATTAAATAATGCCCCCTCTAAACCTTTTGTGTCACCAAATTATGTGAGTTATGTAATTATGTTATTACTAGCTCCAGTAGCCCATATGCTAATCCAACAGTCATCTGATATGTACAACAGTATGATGATAGCATTACTTAGTTGAGCTAGCAAATAATTTGCTATTCCAACTTTTGCAATGTGCCACACGAAACAGACACAAACCTAAGTTTGACTTCTAGATCTAGACTCAAACAACAATCTCCTCCAGGCAAACACGTATGTTTAAGCCCTCGTCAGTCAATTTTTAGGAAGTTTCATTAAGACACTACACAGTGAAAGAGTGTCATCAGTGATCTGTTCATTAAATCCAGTCTCCGTTCAGTGAAGCAATACTTCACACTGCCGCAACATTATTTCACACACAGTAATAAAGTTATCTTTCACACCCACTTCACTGACTTGTTTAGATCCCCTACATAATCTTCACATGCTAAGAAGTACCACATGCAAGACAGATTACACTAGCAAAATTTTGTTTTAAAGGGACATACTAGAAAACAGACCTGTTAACATCACAGGCCAGTGGCAGAATCCAACTAAACATTTTTGACAATTTAAAACTGGATGCCAGGCCAAAGCTTTGATCTTTTCGGACATCATTACAAACTACTCTGGTGTGACACACTGTTTCATGGTGGTGCAAACCATTAAGGACAAAAAGATTGTCAGGAATCCATTTTTTTAGATTTCATACCTGGATATTTAATGCAAGCTACAAAGTAACTCACGAAAAATACTAAACTTCAGTTCAGATCCCTCTGCGTATTCTGCCCTTATCACCAATTTGAGCCAGTTCAAGTTAAACGTTGCATAACATCTGACAATGATGCTAGTTTGGATATTTGACATTTCTCACTGACAACTGCTTTACACTAACATGGCTATGTGAAGTCAACATATGTCATGGGGTGTGTCTTGCTGAAACAGCCAGACTTTCACATCTTTCTAGTGTTAAGGAAAACAGAATATTTTACAAAAACTGTTGTATGCATTCAGTCACTGAAGTGTTTGCCACTTAGATATGCAAGACTAATTTTTAATCTGTTGCACTACACGATTTTGATACTATTAGCAAAGAATAACTAGAAAATGCTGTTACCCATTTCTTATAAACAAGCTTTCCACAAGCTCTGTAACAATCCACTGCTTTTAGAGTGTATGTACTGCAAACTATATCTGCCAGTATTTTAATCCCCAACCTTACTCCAAAATGCAACTTTAACCTTATATTTGTTTGGCAATTTTGGCAAAGATGCATTATTTCTAATACAAACAGGTTGTCGTACGTATTTTCACACAGCAGCAGAACTCATTGTTTTTAGCCCCTATATCTCATTCATCACAGGCTGTGTCACCTGTCTAGGCAAAGTTAAATGTGGTGAGCTCAGCTGAATGCCTGATATTTAATTTGACCAAAGTCTCCAATCCTCACTTTTACTTCAGTGGAGTTCACCACCAGAAATATTTTATGTGAAGAATGACATGTCACTATATTGTTATGATACGATGTTTAACACTGGACTCCACTGCTACATGGCAACCAGTCTCCACACAGCAAGGAATCAAAGGTCCATTACATTCTTATTCAGTATACAAATTACATTCCAGCCAATTAAGGATTGACAGTTCTCTACAATATTAATACTCTGGCTATCTGTATGTGTGTATGTGAGTACTAGAAATTCATGGGCTCTTGACACAATCCTGAGAATATGGTCTAGATTTGAGTAATCTAGTGATGGCTGTGAGATGGGCGAACGAGGACAGACAGAAACAGCTATAATGAACGCTTACAGCGTTTACATAGTAAATACATCTGAAGTACGGTATTTTCCTACGTAATTTGGTGACTATATCTACACAACACAAACTTCGGAAAATGAAAAACAATCTCTTGTAATGTTATGGCATTCTCACCTAAAAAGCGCCGAGTATCTTTAATACACTGGTGAACGATAGACGTAACAAGAAAATAGACCATCGCGATATTATTAACCGTAGTAGTTACTATATTTAATGAAAGTTAACGCGAAAGCCGGCCTAAAAGAGAACCTATGCCGAAAATGTTTATCAGCGCAGAAAAATACAAATAATGGGAGTTTCTTTAAACTGGTGATATTGCAAGTAATAAGTTGTGTGCTATAAAACATTAAATGCAGGATAGAAATTTCACTGTCAATACTTGAACGTCTGAAATTTGAACAGGTGGAGGTAGCAGAGAGCCTACAAAAGCATTCAAGTCCGAGTAAACGCTACGAACTATTAGATTTTAAATCATGCGCAAAAACCGCAGCAAACTGTCTAGGTAAAGAAGATTTCTGTATCAGTAAAGCAAAATACGGTTCAAACAACACACACTCAATGTTTCTACAGCACAGTTTACATGTACATCACAGAATGTGGGAACACAAGGACGAGAAACAGTTTTTTGTGTTAGAAGGCGATGACAGAAATAAGTGTGCACTTACAGTCCAAGTGCTTCTTTTTTGGGCCGATCATCTCCTCTGTGGTTGCCTTGCAAACAGATTTAGCCAGGCCCTGACCGGCTAAACTATGTCTTGCAGCAAGTAGCCTGTCGTTTATCGTCTGTCCTGCCATCTTCACTGTCACGATAACAGTAGATCTATATGAGCACAGCGGGGCCTACAATCCCCTGTTCTCTACTAATCACCACCAATTTCAACTGTGCAATGACAGGTCAGCTGTACCACCAACACTACTACATTCTAAGATGGCGACTTCTGTTGAATGACGTCACAGACACTCTGTCTTTCTGTATAATTTCTTTCAACGCATATATTATATTATTTAGAAGTATGTTTGCATTCCTAAAATCAAAATTTCAATTTCAAGTCTGTTAGTATGGCGTTACTATTTCCAATTCCAATTCTCATTTGACTGAAGAGTTATGTGAACTGTATTATCGATCGCATTGTCCTAGGTAATGTGCTGTCTCTGCTAAGATCAGAGATCGACTGGTAAATTAGTAAATACTAAATATCAAGACCACGGCTTCACGATGATCGTTAAATGTGTCACATAAGTGAAAAATTAGGCCTAATCTTTTGTAAAGGCCGATTATTAAAGTTATTTCTCAAGAGAAAAACTGAGGAACGCCCCAAAATATTACCCGAAAACAACAAAACTAAAGTTTACGAAGATGTTAGTCGTCGGGACATTGCTTGGCTTGTATTTACACAAATTCTCTTTTGGATAACACAAATATGAAATAGTTAAGATTGTATCACACTGCAGCAATAGCAACACTCACATAACAGTTTTTTATGAGGAAACCATTGTTTGAGTTAACGTCGATTAACTTAACAGAATGGAACGAGAGGAAACGGGCTACCAAGCTCTTACACTATTCATTTCATATGGCGGCATTCACACAGGCCGTCAACGGAATTGGCAGTCTAATGGTTTCCCCCGAAGCCAGTTTCGACGTTGACGTTGGTGGGGGATGGTGGACTAAGCTGCAAACACCACGTTGCGCTAACTTGTATTATTCTAATATATTTTGTGATTTTGCTTTCTTACTTATTCTTTATTTTGTTCTTTGCTTTGTTTTCGTGACATGCTGTAAATGTTCTATGACGACTTGGAACATTTTCCATGAGTGTTGCTGCACAAAACCACAAAATACGTAAAAAAATGATACTAGAATATTGATGTATACAGTCATAACTTGCTAAATGCTAGTTATTAAGCATATTATACTACATCAATTCTTGTGATAGAAATTTGACTTGATCCATACAATGTATATTGTCTACAGATCCAATGAAAAGAAACAAACAAATGAGGTCAGATAACTGAAAGCAACTGAATTTTACAAAACATGCACAATGAGAAAACCTACATCGTACATAAATAAGAACATAAACTGACGAAACAGTTTTCATTAATAAAATAAAGAACAACCGCTTTCATTCACAATCGTGATCTTATTTCAACACACGATGCATTTAGAGCCCTTGGAGCTCATTTTAGCAGGTTTGATAGTCTGTGTCCCAATTTAGGTTAATTCTGGTCTTTTCCCAGTAGTGGATACACGGTTTTATAGTATAGTACGAGTAGACCTGTGTATGTGCATATATACATTTTCCATTCTACAGCACATTGTGCTGAATGTGTACTCATACTGAACTTCAAAACCATGTTTCCAATACTGGAAACACATCAGAATTAACTTACATTTAGAAAAAAAATTGATGTAGACTGTCTAAGCACCTGAAGATGCATCGTGCATTGAAATAAAATCACCATTGTGACTGAAGGCTGTTGTTCTTTATTTTACGAAAGTGATACAGTCACGAAAGGAACACTGATAGCAATGAAATAATTAAATTTTCTTTAAATAATCTCTCCTTCCTTTTTTTTTTTTCAGTGTAATGGCTCCATTGAAAGAGCAAAATACTGTTGTTTTGGATTTTTTTTTACTTAGAATGAAAAAACCCAATGAATGGGATAAAATGGCTCTGAGCACTATGGGACTCAACTGCTGTGGTCATAAGTCCCCTAGAACTTAGAACTACTTAAACCTAACTAACCTAAGGACAGCACACAACACCCAGCCATCACGAGGCAGAGAAAATCCCTGACCCCGCCGGGAATCGAACCCGGGCGTGGGAAGCGAGAACGCTACCGCACGACCACGAGATGCGGGCAATGAATGGGATAAAAAGGCTCTATGAGTTCCTTTCTATATTTTTGTTGTATTTCTAAGTTTTTATTTTTTTAGCATATAAATGTCGATGTTTTGATAACACTTTTGCATGTTCCACTTCTCAGCTGCATACTACACAAACATTATCAAGAACATACGGTATGACATTTGCTTGTAAAGTAAATAAACTTTATCATAGATACTTTCTTAGCTCTTATAGTATAATTCGACTTGTTGTATCAAGAATGATACGGTATTTCATAACCTCACTCTCATCTTTAGGTATAGGACGAACCCAAGTGACACTGTACTGACTCCGTCTAATGTGAACATGCCACCATTTGACAGTTTCCAGTGCGTCTCTTTCCACAGTGCTACCATTATCGTAATGCAGTAATTGATCAATTTTTCTGACGTCCAAAAGTGGATGGTCATTGGTTTTTGGGCCAAGGGTGGAAACATTTCCAAAATGGCTAAGTTTTGCAAAATGTTCCCGTACTGCCATGGTTTAACTATACCATGCTTGGCAAAATGGTGCAATTGTGGTGCTCCACGCCCATAAATGACAGGGTTGAATGACGATTGGAGAGATACGAAAGGGCGAAAAGACATGCAGCTGTTGAGCAACTGACTTCACAGATGAATCAAGGGGCTACAAATAGTGTCTCCTCAATGAGTGTTAAGCGAGTATTGCTGCATATGGACTTCTGTAGCAGGCACCTGGTTCATGCATTCATGCTAACTGCTGGTTATCAGCAACAGAGGTTGGAATTTGCATGACATTACCGCAACTGGACGTCCATTGAGTGGCTACAGGTGGCCTTTTCAGATGAATCATGTTTTATGCTCCATCAGACACATGGCCATTGGCATGTACTTTCATCTGAAAGCAAACACCCTGCATGCATTATGGTGTGGGAAATGTTTTCATGGCATTCCCTGGGCGATCTCATCATTCTGGAAGGCACGATATATCAACACAAGTATGCATCTATCCTTGGGGACCATGTCCACCCCGACATGCAGTTTGTCTTTCCTCGACACAATGGCATCTATGAGCAGGACAGTGCAACATGTCTTACAGCTCGCAACATATGTGCGTGCTTCTAAGAGCACCCAGATGAGTTTACTGGACTCTTCTGGCCATTGACACCACGGATTTAAACCCAGTCAAGAATCTGTTGGGACCACCTCGATTAGACTGACCAAGTGAGGTAGTTCAGTGGTTGACACACTGGGCTCACATTCAGGTGGACAATGGTTCAAACCTGAGTCTGGCCATCCTGATTTAGGGATTTCATAACTTCCCAAAATCACTTAAGACAAATGCCAGTATGGTTCCTTCAAAAGGGCACATCTGGCTTCCTTCCCTATCCTTCCCCAGTCCGAGCTTGTGCTCCATCTCTAATGACCTCGTTGTCAACAGGACATTAAACACTAATCTTACAATCTCCTCCTCGATCGGGCTGGAATTGTTCCACGTGCCTGTTAGTGCCTTGCAGGACCTCATTGACTCTATTCCTGTATGTCTGGCAGTGGTCTGTGCTGAAAATGGCGGTTATTCAGGCCTTCAGCATGTGGTCACATTAATGTGACTGGACAGTATATAACATTCAGTGCACAGGAAAGCTATTATCTGGTATCAAGCAGCCAAATCATTCTGCTACACTTCCCCATGCTATCTCCAGTATACATACCATACTGTAGTAACATACACATTAGCCTTGCTTTCAAAAGTCATGTGTTTTTTTTTATTTTATTGAATGAGAAAAAGTAAATTTATGAAATAATGTAGACAGTGTATAAAATATTCTTTTTCCTGCAAATAAGCAATGAGAACAAGTCCAGTTTTATATTACACATATATGGATGAAGTTACTAGCTAAACACAGACATACAAATAGCTCAACCAGTTTAAAATGTAATATGTACAATGTCATGGGTGAACTGTTGGGATATTCCTCACCTGAGATCACCAATACTATCATTTTTTGTAACAGCAATATAATGAAGAGGATAGATTTCTACTCATAATAAAGATAACAGATTGAACTGCAGACAGACACAATGAAAAGACTTACACATTTAGCTTTTGGCCAAAGCCTTCTTCGGAAAAGGAAACACACTCACATACATTCACACGAACTAGTACATCTCTCTCTCACACACACACATGACCACCATCTCTGGCAGCTCACAATCCCAGTCTGAGCTTCTGGAGATGGTGGTCATGTGCACATGAGGTGTGCTTGCTTTTGTGAATGAATGTGGGTGTGTGTGTCCTTCTCTGAAGAAGGAATTCTTGTCTGAGATGCTGGGGATGATATTTCTCAGGTGCCAACCATGTTTTAATGTTCTAAAGCTCAAAGTGCCAATTTTGTACTCTTGTTTGCTGTTTTATCTGTTTGATTTATTATGAGAAACCATTATCTGACTTTAGTTGTGAACATGTTTACTGATCTCAAAACAGAGGATGAGCTCCAGATGATAATCACTTAGACCTTTCCCTTGTTTTCTGTTATTCCCCTCAAGTATCCAAAACAGAAATCATGGTAATAAAATACTATTTCTGTAGAGGAGTGGACGGTAGATAGCTTGTAATAATCAGACCCGTCTTTCTCTTGGCATGCTACTGTAGTATTAGATTGTACCAGGGTTCACCCAATATATTGCACAGACTAGATCATGTGTTCCTATGAAAAATAATAGGCTACAATCTCTAAAACCCGGAGTAAAAATTTGTATAAATGAAACTTCTCAAATAGTAGGGTCCAATAGGTGAACATTTTTAGTAACTTGGATGGGATGAACTTAAGCTACTCCTATAATGTTCATTTGTTTGAGTATCTTATGAAACAGACCAACTATTATGTTTTATAATTCCAGTTAATCTCACCTCTGTTCCTTAAAAAGAAATGTATCTATGTTTTGGATTGCTACAATTTTTGATGCACATAGAAAACAACTGTTTTGAAGCAATGAATATCCCAGTAATCTAGTATCATCTTGGATAAATAGTAAAAAAACTAAACTCCATCCAAACAGGCCATGAAGACCCAACAGCACTGACCAGCCACTGTGTCTTCCTCAGTCCACAGGCATCCCTAGATGTGGATAAGGAGGGGCATGTGGTAAGCACACCACTCTCCCAGCCATGTGTCAGTTTATGAGCCTTGCAACGCTACTTCTCAATCACGTAGCTCCTCAGTTTGCCTCACAAGGCCTGAGTGCACCCCACTTTCCAACAACACCCGACAGACTGGATGGTCACCCAACCAAATTCTAGCCCAGCCAGACAGTACTTAACTTCAGTGATCTGACAGGAACTCGCATTACCATTGCAGCAGGGCCATTGTCTTGGAGAAATAATATAATTATTTAATTTCCCATATTGCAGCAGCCACAGTAAGATGTTCAGTAAGAAAAACTGATAATATGGTACCTGCGTTTCTGGTATTCCAAAAGTATTTTTCATTTACTGTTTTGTACAATTGTGTGTTAGTATCTATACTAGATTACTTGTTTTCATATATTTTCAAGCTTTTGCAGTGCATTCATTCTCAGTTATTTTTTTCCATAATTTTAGTTGTATGCAAAGATGTTTTTTGTCATTGATACGATACAATGACAAGTTAGTTATTCGACAGAACAATTACACTTATCTCGCATACTGATCCATGTGTTGTGGGGGGACCCACCCACTTCAACTGACAGATATGACAAGAGAGGTATTGTACTTCATGGTAAGGCTTATTGTTATATTCCAGGAAAGCATATGCCAAGAAGAATTACACTGCATATTACTTCCTGTCTCCCTGTCTCATATATCTCATAAAACTGCTATGGAAATAACAGCACAGAAATTGCATGTTTCACGTGTGTGTAACATAAATAACTAAATAAATCTATGGCTTAGTAATCAATCAGGGTCCTCAACCTCCAGTCCTTCGTAGTGTTGCTATTATTATGTGAGGAGAATATCTATTTCATAAAGGTTCATTTTTCAGGACTGAAATTAAGATTTTGGATCAGACCAAGAGGCACGCTGATGGTCAGCTTAATGGTTAGGAGATGGTTCATGAAAAGCGTAAAATTCAGGTTCTAGTCATGATCCTCATTCAAATTTTAAATTGTTCCTTCTCATGCATTTCAACTCAAGTTACTGCAGTAAGTTATGGTTGCCTTGTAAATCTTTGGTTTTGTGTTTCATATCTGTATTAAAAGGAAAAAGGTATTGATTCTTTGGTGACCAGTAATACTATCCAAAACCACACTAAATCAGAGATGACATTAAAGTTTCCCTTTGAAACAATCATGTAAGTCCAGCCCCAAACAGCAACCATAAGCTCATTGCCTCCATGGAAGCTAAGTACTTCATGTATGTGCCTGCATGTTCATCTTTCTGTTGACTCCTCTGTACCATAGACTTCACCAAGAAACTTATGCAGAATTTAATTATGCTTACTGGTGTCAGTCTTTGGCTTTCTCTACATAATCTGTTCAGTACCCATTTGTCCACGAGTGTAGCCTGCCCGTGATATCAGGACTGAGGCTTGTAAATGTGTTCTTGATGTGAATTACATCAAAGGTTATATATACTCATAAATGTTGGCAAACCACCTACAGAATATTGATGAGGAGGAATGACTAATACCATGGTACATATGAAAGATGTAAAAGCCTGAGTAAACTACTCTGCTTCATTATAGATCAAAAGTTCTTGGATCTGTGGCAGCAGCAGTTAATGCTACAACTACATCAACAGCACAGTGATCCACAACAACTCAAGCAGCGGCAACAACTGACACAATAACAGCAATCCCAGGCAGAACATCAGCACTGAGATACTTGCAACAGCAGATGCAGTAACAGCCTCCTCCTTCCCCAGTCCCTCAGCATAGCACTTCCATAATTGCCCGCAGCATTGCAGTCATTGCCTCCAGCATTTCTGTCATTCCATACATCAAACAAATTGCTGTATACATAACACAACCGAATCAACACTTTGAAGCATTTAAGACAACAGACCCTTTGTGTCAGTGCGTAGTTTTTCTTTGGTGGTATGATCCTGAAGTGAAGTGTATCACTTTCTTAGGAATCTTGTCACATTATTAGACCCAGTGTTGTCAACTTTTCAAGAAATCTTGGATATGTTACGCTTATATTTTCAGACTGAGATTCATATGGAAGCATCTTGGTTTAAATTTGATCCAATGCAAAATTAACTACATATTGTATAATTGGTGTGTACTTGGGATGCCACTATTTATACAGGGTGTAATATAATTAATGGCATAAATATGTACAGTAGAAAGTACACATTAGAAGCAAAAAAGTCTCAGTAAGCATGAGCTCTAAAATGTGTACCGAAAGAGCTGCAAGCACTTCTTCATCTTTGATAGGTGAAAGAACTCTCTTGTACTGCAAGCTCTTTGCTTTTCATGTTCTGGAAGGAGGTAGTATGGACCAAAATAAGAAAAATAGTCCAGTACACATGAGCTGTAATGTGTATATCTTAAGAGCTATGAGCACTTGCTCGGTAGAAAGGACGTGTTTCACAATAGTAAAGATGAACAAGTGCCCATAGCTCTCAAGGTATGCACTTAAAGTCCATGTTTACTGAAACTTCTTTGCTTCTAGTGTCATGTATTTTCAACTGAATGCATTTATGCAATGAATTGTGATACATCCCGTATATGAGGAATGGATGCCCTCTCCCCTGGGCGTACCAATCGAGGTGGCACAGTGCTTAGCATACTGGACTTGCATTCGGGAGGACAATGGTTCAAACCTGCATCCGGCCATCCTGATTTAGGTTTTCCCTGAATTTTACTAAATCGCTTCAGGCAAATGCTGGAATAGTTCCCTTGTAAGGGCATGGCCGACTTCCTTCCCCATCCTTCCCTATTCCTATGGGACCGATGACCTCGCTGTTTGATCCCTTCGCTCAAATCAACCAACCCTCCCCTAAGTGCAGATGTCAGGGTCTTTTGCAGCTAGTGTCTTAGCAGTGGGGTAGTGTTGGACTGGGGCTGGCACTTGCATTCAAACCTCTGCACGAACATTCTTGATCTGCCTTGTCTACCGTCCACTGCTGTGTGCACTCTCACCATACAGCAGCAACCTGATATTCCATATTCAACTGAACTGATTACCTTCATCCCTATTGAAGGCATTCTCATGGGCCCTTGTTTTTATTGATTCCTTTGTTATGCTCTCCCAATAGCCTTTGGTTTGTTACATTAGCTGTTTTCAAAATCAAATATATGGTATTCATTTAGTTTAGGCTGTGATCTGTCACTACTGATTTCCATTTGTGTCCCAAAAGTACACATGTAATTTACTCCTAATAATGCATCAAGATATAATCCTGCATTTGCTGATGGAATCGATAGAAACAAGGATCCATAATAATGATGACAACAGGGAAAGCACTATCAACTCATTAGGTTGTGAGTGCAGCCAATAGTGAACAGTGCATGAGGCGGATCAAGAGTTTGCATGCAGAAACAGGAACACAGTCTATGGCCCTAACCCAATGCCACCTCAGCTGCCAGTTGCACAAAACTCCAGCACCCACACCTAGAAGAGAAAATGGCTGCTCCTTGCATATAAATAAGGGGGCATTCATACATTCATAATACTTCTTTCCATTGGCATAAGATGACCAGGGTGTTATTCATCAAATTGTTGCAGTATTTCAAAAATGGTAACCAGCTGGAAAAGTCAAGGGTTTTTATTATGAGGCTGAGTGTTTCAAATTATATACAAAACTGCAAGAGGCATTAGACAACACCTTAGTTTCTACTGAGAAATTGTCTCCATTTGCTGATTAGAATCGAGCCCTAGTGACATTGGCAATGGACGCATTGGGGTAGCCTAACCATGCAACTGAGGAACCAACCCTATGAGTAGTCTTTCCACAGGAACATCAACTATCCGACTATCTTTAATTAATGGGGTTTTGGTACTGCATGATCATTCCAAACAAACCTAACAGCATATCCTGTTGCTACTAAACAGGAGTAACAGGACATTATCTAGATAAAACACCAGCAGGCTAGGCAGTATATCTTCTGATCTAGATATATAGGATCCACAGCAACGACTGTACACGTTAGTTCTAAATGTGTGCATTCCAGTAACCTACACTGCCAAAAAATTTGTCACCATGGTCTGCATCAAGATATCTCTGGCAGAATGTTCATCTGTATTTCTTGGAGATATCTTTAAAAACCATATGTTTGATGGTCATAGACGCACAATGCAATTTTCTATATATTGTCAACATGCAGACTAACACAATGCGAGACCCTGACTAAGATTTTCACATATAATGGAAACAGACATGTACCACAATTTATATCAAATTGTTTCACTGCTTTGCCTTATAAACGGCACTGAACAGGTAACCTCATCAACATTCGATGCATAATTTATTGAAGAACAAGAGAGAATGGTATGAAATATCAAATTAGCAAATCTATGCAGGAGGCACAAACAGAATCGACATACTTTAAAAACGACCATTTGGTGCCTGGCGGAGGGTACACTGTACCACTACTAGTAATTTCCTCTCCTGCTCGGAAATAGAGCGGGGGGGGGGGGGGGGGGACTCTCTAAAAGCCCCCATACGAGTACTAATTCCTTGTATGTTATTTCTCGAAATGTACGTTGTCAGCAGTGGAATCGTTTTGCAATCGGCTTCAAATGCTGGTTCCCTAAATTTTCGCAATAGTGGTTCAAATGGTTCTGAGCACTATGGGACTTAACTGCTGAGGTCATCAGTCCCCTACAACTTAGAACTACTTAAACCTAACTAACCTAAGGGCAGCATGCACATCCATGCCCGAGGCAGGATTCGAACCTGCGACCTTAGCGGTCACACAGATCCAGACTGTAGCGCCTACAACCGCTCGGCCACTTCGGCCAGCTTCGCAATAGTGTCTTGCGGAAAGAGCATCAACTTCTCCTGTAGGGATTCCTATTTGAGTTCATGAAGCATTTCTGTAATACTTGTGTGCTGATCGAACCTACTGGTAACAAATCTAGCGGCACCCCTCTGAATTTCTTCGATGTCTTCCTTTAATCCGATTAAGTGTGGACCCAAAACACTCGAACAGTACTCAAGAATGGGTCTCACTAGCATTGTATACACCGTCTCCTTTACGGATGAGCCATACTTTCACAAAACTCTCCCAATAAAACGAAGTCGAGTGTCCGCCTTCCCTGCTACCAACTTGACGTGCGCATTCCATTTCATATCGCTTTGCAATGTTACACCTAGTATTTAATCGAAGTGATTGTATCAAGCTGCACCTTACTAATGCTGTATTCAAACGTTTCAGGATTGTTTTTCCTGCTCATACGAATGGAGCAAGCACCAACTAGAAATCTTGTCAAGTTATCTTGTATATTCCTACAGTCACTCAATGACACCCTCGCGTGCACCACAGTGTCATCAGCGAACAGCCGTTAACTGCTGCTCACTCTGTCCACCAGGTCATTAACGCATATAGAGAATGAAAGCGGTCCTATCACATTTCCCTACAGCGCTCCTGACGATGCCCTTGTCTCTAATGAACACTCGCCACCAAGGACCACGTATTGTGTTCTATTATTAAAAAGTCTTCGCGCCACACACATATTTGGGGACCTAAACTGTCTACTTTGACCTTTGTCAACCATCTGCAGTGGGGCACGTGTCGAATACTTTCCGCAAATCTAGGAATATGGCATTTGCTTGTTGACCTCCATCCATGTTTTGTAGGAGATCATGTAACAAAAGGGCATGAGCGATGCTTTCTAATTCGGTGATGATCGGTGAACAGAAGCTATTCTGTCTCAAGGAAATTTATTATATTCGAGCTCAGAATGTGTTCGAAAATTCAGCAGCAAAACAGATGCTAAGGATATTGGTCTACAGTTATGTGGGTCAGATGTTTTACCCTTCTTATATACAGGAATCACATGCTCTTTTTTCCATTCACTTGTGACTTTTCGCTTGGCGAGAGATTCGCGTTAAATGCGGGCTAAGTAAGGGGCCAATACCACAGTAAAATCGAATTGATATTCAGTCTGGACTTTGTGACTTATTTGTTTTCAATTCTTTCAGTTGCTTCTCTACGCTTCCAGTGCCAATTCCTATGTTCTCCATGCCTGAGTCTGTACGACAGTCAAAACGATGGTATGTCTGTACGATCCTCCTGCGTGAATGATTTCTTAAATGAGAAATTTAAAACATGTCTTCACGATCCTCCTGCGTGAATGATTTCTTAAATGTGAAATTTAGAACTTCATGTTTCATTTCGCTGTCTTCTAGACTGGTCAGTGAGCGACTGTATAGAATCCTTCAAACTGCTTAGTGATTTTACGTGTGACCAGAACTTTCTCGGGTTCTCAGCAAGCTCTTTCACTAAAGTATGACAGTGGACGTTCTCATATGCTCTGCGCATTGCTCTTCTTATGGACGCAGGAATATATACTAACTTTTGCCTCAAACATTTGCGCGCTCTTTTCTGAACAGACATTCCAGCAATTTCTGTTTCCTCAGCATTTTCCGAATTTGGTTATTAAACCATTGAGGCTTCTTTCTCTCCTTAATCCACTTACTTGGCATATACATCTCCAGAGTATGATTTAAAACCAGTTTAAACTTTGTCCATAATCCCTCTACGTCCATCACACTAGAGCTAAATGATGTCCACTCATTGTCCTTAACACATGTTGTACAGTTTCAAAAAACAGAAAGATCTCAGCATTGATACTTCTTAGCAGGCAACCAAGTACATTACTATACCTCCTCCATTATCCCAGCCCGCTCTATTCAACATCCCAAAGACCTCACATTTCAGGTTTGTCGCAAAGTTATGTTTTGCATATCATCAGGAAGGACTCCAGCCATGATGGAAGCCATTTATGGCCTGATGATGTACACTGAAGCTACCTGGAAAGGTGCCCTGCACCACTTCCCAGCCAGCTTTGGAAATGGTAGTTTCAACAAACAACACCACTGTCACCAGACAATGGATAGTAAAAACATTAAAGAACATTTCAAGAACAACACTCGAAAGAGCCACCAGGCATCACAGACGCGATTGGTTCAACAGTTTCACTGCAAGCAGGCAGAACACGCCCTACAGATGGCACATACACCATAAATGGTCTTACCGAAGATCTAAGACAGACCCTACAGGCTTACCTCTCTGTGGGGCCTGGCACCCAGTGATCCGACTATCCTGATAACACCTCCAAGTATACAGACAGCGAGTGTCAGAACAACATTTCGTTGTGGGACACCAATGCACCCAGCCCTCTATCAGGCTACCTTCGTCACAGCTTCCTTGAACACTCCAAGGATACATGTCTTATGTAGAAGTGAGGCATTTAGTGCCAGACAGAAATACTGACAGCTACACTGAATCAAAGATGCAGTCGGAGCTGGAAATAACTACCTCTGAGAGGGGGCCCTGGGCTGAATAGACAGCCCCATGCTTACTAGGCCATACCTCTCACTGACACTAATGTGTAATACCAGAACTAAACAGCAACAGCAAGTTCATTGCCTCCATATAGCTGTCTTGCTGTCATCCCATGCACACCACAAGCCTGGTTTAGAATATTCTATGGGATACTGTTATGCTAAATGACTTCACTCTTTGGCTTTCTTCCTTGTTTCTCTCTGGTACCTAGCTGACTAGGATAATCTGCTCACAACATAAAGATTGTGACTTTAGATGTCTTCTTGCTCTCAGTGGTATCAATGTTTGTAAATTAATTCTATGTCAGGCACCACTGACAAAAACTAGTCGCTTTTATGAAGAATTTGGAAAACCTTAAACTCCATGTGATTAGGTACTACAAGCGCTACTCTCTTGCACCAACCTATCCCTCAGCATTAAAACAACATTTGTCGCCATCAGTAAGGATGTCACACTCAGCAGTAGTTTTTCCTCATCACTGAGGAGTTCACAGCCATAGCATTAGGCTGAACAAAATTTTGTAGCTTCACTACCGTCGACCGAGGTGGCCGAGCAGTTCTAGGCGCTACAGTCTGGAACCGAGCGACCGCTACGGTCGCAGGTTCGAATCCTGCCTTGAGTATGGATGTGTGTGATGTCCTTAGGTTAGTTAGGTTTAATTAGTTCTAAGTTCTAGGCGACTGATGACCTCAGAAGCTAAGTCGCATAGTGCTCAGAGCCATTTGAACCATTTTTGAACTGCTGACCTCAGAAGTTAAGTCCCATAGTGCTCAGACCCATTTGAGCCAGTTTCACTGCCAGAGGACCTCTCTCATCGTAAACACCATCTCCTACATGTTTAGTAAGGAACAGAAAGAGTTATTTTCACTCTTTCTGGAGTTAAGACGCTGTAGTTCATCACACTCACTCCTGTACTATTCTATAGTGGTACACCCTTCTGTATCAGTCGATGCTCTTACAGCCATGATTCTTCCTTTCTAACCTTGTCACTTCTGTCATCTACAATGTTCCATCAATTGTTCTCACAGTCTACAAAAAGGGTTCATCAGATCACATACCATCTCCTCAACTTTTTCTTCTGTGTAACGATTGCTGTCCACGCCCAAACATGTCATCAAAATCTTCAACTTCACCATAGCACATACCTTTTCTATCTCCCTGCAGAACATCTTTTCTTGACCTTCATTGTCTCACATGACATCTTACAAACAAAGAAGGATGAAAGGCAAGAGGGAGACTCCATATTCCTAGATTTCAGGAAAGTGTTTGACACGGCACCACACTGCAGCATACGGAATAGGTTCCCTAGTATGCATGTGGCTCGAGGAGTTCTGAAGCAATAGAGTCCAGTATGATGTTCTCGTTAACGAGTGTTCATCAGAGACAAGTATATCGCCTCAGGGATATGTAATACAACTTCTCTTATTCTCTATATACATAAATAATCTGATGGACAGGGGGAGCACCAATCTGCAGCTGTTTGCTGATGATTCTGATGTATGGGGAAAGTGTGATCATTGAGTAACTCTAGGAGGAAACAAGGTGACTTAGAGTAAATTTCTAATGAGTAAGATGAATAGCAGCTTGCTGTAAATGTAAAAAATTGTAAGATAATGCAGGTGACTAGGAAAAACAATCTTGTAATGTTCAATAACAGCATTAGTAAGGTGCTGCTTGACGCAGTCACATGGTTTGAATACCGAGGCATAACGCTGCAAAGTGATATGGAATGGAATTAGCATGTGAGGATTCCAGCAGGGGAGGTGAATGGTCAGCTTTGGTTTACTGGGAGAATTTTAGGGAAGTGTAGTTCATCTGTAAAGAAGACCATGTATCAAACATTTGTGTGACCCATTCTTGAGTACTGTTGCAGTGTTTGAGATTCTCCACAGATAGGATTAAAGAAGAGATCAAAGCAGTTCAGAGGCGGGATGTTAGATTTGTTATCAGTAGGTTCGATCACTATGAGAGTATTACAGAGATGTTTCATGAACTCAAATGCACAAGCCTGGAAGGAACACAACGGTCTTTTCACAGAAAACTATTCAGAAAATTTAGAGACCTGAAGTCTGAAACTGTCTGCAGAACTGTTCTATTGCCACCAACGTACATTTTATGTAAGGATCACGAATATAAGATGAGAGAAATTAGGGCTTGTACGGAAGCATATAGATAACCGTTCTTCCTTTGCTCTATTTTTGAGTGGAACAGGAAAGGAAATGGCTAGACTGGTACATAGTACCCTCCAACAAACACCACATGGTGGCTTCTGGAATATTTATGTAGATGTAGAGCATGCACCAACACTTTCAGCTCTGCAATCTCACTTTCTCGCTTTCAACCTAATGTCGCCACCAGGATCAGTGTCACTAAGTGGTCTTAGAGCTACAGATGTATCACAGTATGGATCAGTACATCATCCATTGCTGCCAGTACGAGTAACAACACTTGCAACAACAGTTGTGTTAAGCACACAGCCAGTAGTTCCTATAGAAAGTGAAGCCAGCATTGAACCACTCACTCCCAAAACCCACATAAACCCTCATCCATAATCCTACATCAACATCCCAATCTCTGATTCCACGTAATCACAGACTAACTCCTTGAGAACTGAACCTCTGGTAATAATTTTCATAAGAATTTCTCCGCTCTCTCACATACATGGTTTTCTTCTGTTGTGCCACATCCTAAATATCTATCCCAGAATCCTTATTTCCGAAGTTGAGAAATAGTTAAGCAAACTTAACATAACTCAAACAATAACTTGTAAAGATTTGGTCATGACCCGATCCACAGTCGAGACCTTCTTGACCAATCTTTTCAAAATCTTCCACAAATCATCTTTAGCTCATATACTTTCAAAACTTCCTTAAGCACTCCCACGCCCACGCCATCTCTACAACCTCATTATCCACCAACCATTACAGTCGTTATTAGAGGAATTGAACTTTGTCTGCGCTAATGGTCTGAAAACCATGGATCTAGGCAACCACATGGATGCAGTATTTCTTGACTTTCAAAAACCATTTGACTCAGTATCACACCAACATTTCTTTACAAAAGTACAGTTACACAGTCTTATGGGGTATCGAACTCAATTTGTAACTCTATTGAGGATTGTTGGGAGGGAGGACATTGCATTTTATTTTGGTTAGAGAGTCATCAACAGATATACAAATAATTTCAAGTGTGCCTGAGGAAAGGGTGTTGACGCTTCTATTGTTAATGTCGTATATTAATGCCCTGGCAGACATTATTAATAGTAATCACAGAATTTTGCAGATGATGCAACTGTCTCTAATGAAATACTACCTATTATAAAAGTGCACAAATACCCAGTACATTCTTGTTAAGATATCAAAGTGGTGCAAAGACTGGCAACTTGCTTTAAATGATCAGAAATGCAAAATTGTGCATATCTCAAAACGCAAAACACAACATTCTGTGAATACAATACTGCTGTGAGCTCTGGTGCATGCAGTGAATGCAGTGGTTAGCGTCTCTGGCTGCTGTGCTGTGTTGTCAGTTCTAGCCCAGCTACCAGCGATTATCAATACAAATCAAACTGACACTCGGCACAGTGACTTATGATGGAGACTGCAGATAGGAAAAACAGTTATGGTCGCTCTCATAAGCCACCACGCTGAATGTCAACTTGGTCTGTGTGGATAATATTTCATATTTATCATTTATGGAAGGTTCTTGGAATAGCTCATGTTTCTGATGTTTATATATCTGGGATAATCGTTGTTTGTATATATAACTGCACCATCTGTCCACAAGATCAGTTCTATTCTGACTGTAAGTTAGTGTCAGTAATAAATGTGCTTTCAGTTCTTAGTACGGTACTTCACTGACGACCCTGCCTTCGGATTTGGACTAGATTGCGGTTTCGACATGATATATTTGGTGGACACAGCGTGTACTTCACAACGTCGAAATAGATAGTTGATAATCCATACTGACTCCCTCATTCACGATACTGTTACTGAAACTGTGCAACTGCCAAAGCACTGGATATTGCAGCGTTCCTTGTAGAAGATATCATTTTGAAGTATGGAGCACCCTGTGTGATGATCTCTGAACACAGAAAAATTTTCAAATATCCAAGATAATTTTATGTTGTGGCATTATTCACAGGATAACAACTGCCTACCGTTCACAGACGAATGGCCTCACCCAACGCTTCAATAAGACATTGGCAGATATGCTCTGGATGAATGGCGACATTGAACAGAGACTGGGATACGATGCTACCCATCATAAGAAAAGCATACAACTCAGAGAACCAAGATACTACAGACTTCACACCATTCTTTCAGTTCCATCGTCATGAGACTGAAACAACTATGGGTACACTGTGCTCACTTTAAGTGGATGATACTCAGGATGACTATGATAAACATTTCATAACTAGGACCAAAGAAACGAGACAGCTGGCTCACATACAGATCATGGACACCTAGGAGGAGGGCCAAGAGTGCTACAGTGCCAAGCACTGACCAGTGTGATACAGCATAAGAGAATCAGTTTGGTTTCCTTCTCCTGTGCGGAAAGTAGGATTATCAGAAAAGTTACCGAAATACTACTTTAAGCCATATCATATCCTTCATCACTTCCCAGACGACACATGAAGCCAAGGATTATGAAAGATAAAAGTGCAGCGCCATCGTCCATGTCCTTTACATGAAGCTCTACTGCAGTCCAGAGGTGCAGATCCACAACTGGAGATTCGAGGAAGCGGAAAACCCACTCGACAATCGCGAATCGTTGACAAGGTGAGCTATCTTCGATGCTTATCACAGTGAACAGTTTGTAAAACCACCATTGGAGGAAACTTTGACCTTCCGACAATAACTAGGATAGTTACAGTTTTGCTAGTGCTGGGTGCAACGAGACTTCCTGTGAAATATTACCTTTTAGGACAGATAGTTCGAAACCCCACTCATGATGGAAATACACTCCTGGAAATGGAAAAAAGAACACATTGACACCGGTGTGTCAGACCCACCATACTTGCTCCGGACACTGCGAGAGGGCTGTACAAGCAATGATCACACGCACGGCACAGCGGACACACCAGGAACCGCGGTGTTGGCCGTCGAATGGCGCTAGCTGCGCAGCATTTGTGCACCGATGCCGTCAGTGTCAGCCAGTTTGCCGTGGCATACGGAGCTCCATCGCAGTCTTTAACACTGGTAGCATGCCGCGACAGCGTGGACGTGAACCGTATGTGCAGTTGACGGACTTTGAGCGAGGGTGTATAGTGGGCATGCGGGAGGCCGGGTGGACGTACCGCCGAATTGCTCAACACGTGGGGCGTGAGGTCTCCACAGTACATCGATGTTGTCGCCAGTGGTCGGCGGAAGGTGCACGTGCCCGTCGACCTGGGACCGGACCGCAGCGACGCACGGATGCACGCCAAGACCGTAGGATCCTACGCAGTGCCGTAGGGGACCGCACCGCCACTTCCCAGCAAATTAGGGACACTGTTGCTCCTGGGGTATCGGCGAGGACCATTCGCAACCGTCTCCATGAAGCTGGGCTACGGTCCCGCACACCGTTAGGCCGTCTTCCGCTCACCCAAACATCGTGCAGCCCGCCTCCAGTGGTGTCGCAACAGGCGTGAATGGAGGGACGAATGGAGACGTGTCGTCTTCAGCGATGAGAGTCGCTTCTGCCTTGGTGCCAATGATGGTCGTATGCGTGTTTGGCGCCGTGCAGGTGAGCGCCACAATCAGGACTGCATACGACCGAGGCACACAGGGCCAACACCCGGCATCATGGTGTGGGGAGCGATCTCCTACACTGGCCGTACACCACTGGTGATCGTCGAGGGAACACTGAATAGTGCACGGTACATCCAAACCGTCATCGAACCCATCGTTCTACCATTCCTAGACCGGCAAGGGAACTTGCTGTTCCAACAGGACGATGCACGTCCACATGTATCCCGTGCCACCCAACGTGCTCTAGAAGGTATACGTCAACTACCCTGGCCAGCAAGATCTCCGGATCTGTCCCCCATTGAGCATGTTTGGGACTGGATGAAGCTTCGTCTCACGCGGTCTGCACGTCCAGCACGAACGCTGGTCCAACTGAGGCGCCAGGTGGAAATGGCATGGCAAGCCATTCCACAGGACTACATCCAGCATCTCTACGATCGTCTCCATGGGAGAATAGCAGCCTGCATTGCTGCGAAAGGTGGATATACACTGTACTAGTGCCGACATTATGCATGCTCTGTTGCCTGTGTCTATGTGCCTGTGGTTCTGTCAGTGTGATCATGTGATGTATCTGACCCCAGGAATGTGTCAATAAAGTTTCCCCTTCCTGGGACAATGAATTCACGGTGTTCTTATTTCAATTTCCAGGAGTGTATATTGAATCTAATGGCTACAAACAGACCTGACCTCTGAGGATGTCCACATCGAAACTAGTATGAGTGGCCATAAAGCAAATATAGTAGCAATGATTACCTAAGGACAAAGGGCAACTAAAACATTTAAAAAGATCTATAGATGTAGTAAACTAGACAAAGAAACAGTACTGTCGTGTCTTACTGAGGAACTTGGAACTTTTAGCTCACAGTAGGAGCCTGTACAGGAACTATGGCATGAGTTTAAACGAGTAGTTGACCATGTGCAAAATAGATACATACCCCGTCAAACAGTTCATGATGGGAGGGACCCACCATGGTATACAGTCAACGTAAAGAAACTTGTAAAGAACCAGAGGCTACTGCACAATAGGTATGAAGCAAAGCATATGGCTATTGATAGCGAGATGCTTAATGAAATATTTTTGTTTGTCAAGACAGCAAAACACAAAGCTTTCAATGACTTCCGCAGCAAAATATTGTAGAATAATATTTTGAAACACTCAAAGAATTCTAAATATATGTAAAGGCTATTAGTGGCATCAAAGTTAGTGTTCAGCCAGGAAGTGAAATTGTTGATAGCAAAACAAAAGCAGAAGTGCTTAACTCTGTTTTCGAAACAAGGGAGTGCTGCCCCAAATTAATTCTCGTATCTCTGAAAAGATGAGTGGAATACTTATTAGTGTCAGTGGCGTTGAGAAACAGCTGAACTCATTAAAACTGAACAAAGCCCCAGGGCCTGATGGAATCCCCCTCAGATTCTATACCCAATTCGCAGCTGAGTTACCCCCTCTGTTAACTGTAAGTTATTGTAGATCCCTCGAACAAAAATCCGTGCCCAGTAGCAAGAAGGGAGATCAAGTCACACCTGTATACAAGAAGGATAGCAGAAGCAATCCAAAGAACCACTGTCTGATATCCTTGATATCCATTTGTTGTAGACTCTTAAAACATATTGCGAGCCCAGACATAATGAGGTGTCTCGAACAGAATGACGTGTTCTGTGCTAACCAGCACAGGTTTCGAAACACTGATCATGCGAAACCCAACTCACACTTTTCTCACGTGACATATGGAAAGCCCTGGATAAAGGCAGTCAGTTAGATGCAGTATTTCTCGATTTCTGTAAAGCATTTGACTCAGTATCACACTTAGGCTTGTTATCAAAAGTACGATCATGTGTGATATCGAGCGACATTTGTGACTGGACTGAGGATTTCTTGGTAGGGAGGACGAAGCATGTTATCTTGGATGGAGATGATCGATGGATATAGAGGTAAATTCAGGTGTACCCCAGGGAAGTGTGTTGGGCTCCTTCCTACTCATGTTACATATATTAATGACCTTGTGAACAATGTTAGTAGTATCTCAGACTTTTTGCAGATGATGCAGTTATCTGTAATACAGTAAAATCTGAAAGAAAATGCAATAGTACTCCATTAGATATTGATAAGGTTCCAATGTGGTGCGAACACTGGCAACTTACTTTAAATGTTCGGAAATGTAAAACTGTGCACTTCACACAGCGAAAAAAAGTAATATCACATGGCGATAATATAACTAAGCCACAATTGGAATTTGAAAACTCATACAAATACCTTGGTGTAACACTGTTTAGGGTTTCTGGAAATGACTTTGAATGATAGTTCTACGAATGTACCACAACCCATCACAAATTGCTCGCATGGAAATCGGGAGGTCAAGATCAGACTAATTAAAGAACATGCAGAAGCATTTAAACGATCATTCTTCCTGTGCTCAATGCAGGAATGGAACGGGATAAAACCCTAGTAACTGGTACAGTGGGATTTACCCTCTGATAGGCAATTCACAGCGGTTTGCAGAGTATGGATGTAAATGTAGAGCTGAATGCAAGAGTCTGCCAGCGTCGCCATACAGAGGATCATTAACAAGATCTAGATCCCTAGACCCTGGGTTGGTATTCAGCTCCGATGAGGACTTCTTGAACAACGAGTTGCTCTTTCTACAAGAGAGCGAGCAGTGTTGTCAGATATGGTGCCTTCATTGTGGTATAGTGGTTAGTGTCACCTGCTGATGTGAAATGTTTGTGTATCTGGAATATTCTGTGTTTGTGTAAATAGCTGCACACACTGTCCAGGAGATCAGTTCGGTCCTGGCTCTATTTTGGCATCACTAATAAAGCCAATTTCAGTTCTAAGTTGACGCTGTCCTTATATTTAAACTTGATTTTGGTTTCGCTGTGACAATATCAATGAGTCGGAATTGGTATCAGTAAACTTATAAAAATACCTGCGAGTTGCCATATGCGGTGATATGAACTGGAATGATGACATACGTTCAGTTCTAAATAGAGCAGTTGATCAACTTCGGTTCGTTGGTAGGATACTGGAAAAATGCAGTCAGTCTTCATACTATGAAGAAGATAGCTCACAAAGTACTCATGCGACCCATTCTAGAGTATTGCTTAACCGTGTTAGATCTATGACAAATAAGACTGACAAGGAATACGGTACGTAGACAAAGAAAGGTAGCGTGAATACTCTTTTTTTTTTTTTACTCCCGGGACCTGAATAGGTTTGAAGCTGGACGTCATCTATCCAGTGAAAGGATAGTAACAAAGTTTTGAGAACCAGACACAAGTGATGCATCTACGAGTACACTACAGTCCCCTACATATCGCTTCATTAGGGACCATCAACACAAAAATACACTAATTACAGAGGGTGGTTGGGGGGGGGGGGCGGGTTGCGAAGGTATTTACGTAGTTTTTCTTCCGGCTATACATACGTGTATAGAGAGTGAAGAAGGCAAGAAATCGTAATAACTGGTACAATTCACATTGGTAAGCGTAGTAGATATATAATTATAGCAAACAGTCGCTCTCATGAAAATGAAAAATAATGTAGAATAAAGAGAAAAAGTCGCTGTCATCTGCGGAAATTCGTGTGCTGCCGATGTTATATGTCACTGCGCATTTTACTGGAGGAACTGTTTGTTGTGGTTTCATATTCGTTGTGTGATTCATACATAGGTATCTTCTGTCATACGACGAAATGCTTTGGAGCGCTGTTAATAATACTATGTGTGTACTAGAGATGGGCAAACTGAAACACTTAACTGTTTCGAAACAAATAAAACAATACAATGTAATGTTTCGATACACTGTTTCGAAACAGTGAAACAGTTTGTGTTTTGTAATCTAATAAACCTACACATTTTATCATCTTAAATGTCTATTGTATAAGTATGTCCATAAAAACACAAATGAGGTGCGAGATCGCTAATTATTTCGCAGAAAGTATGAAACTATCACTTCTGCGTCTTGGCAGTTTTGTGTTTCCTGTAGTAAATGCGCTGCTTTCGTGTTATGTGACTTTCATACTTTTTAATTGGCTGAGGGTAGCCATAGCTGAAGACAGAAGAACCACCACGAACGGAACTGGAGAACTGCAGAAACAACGGATATGCTACTGGGATTCCCACATTCCGTTAGTATGGGTCATATACCCATCCTGCTAATTCACATGCACACGAAGGGAATCATTGTGGATAATAGGCACAGTGACTATAGACTCATAAAAAACGCCAAATAATTCGAATAAATAACAAAATATAACAGAAAAATTTTTTATCTTTCAAGGTGTTTCGAACCGTTACCATACAGTCACCATGCTTCCCAGCCCTTCCCCTTCACAATTACACTATCAGTGATATGCCAAACAGATTGCTTGCAATTATACCTAGATCAAATTTATGTATATGTCTAATAACTGTCACTCTACGCCTTTTTTATTCAAAATGTTGTAGGCCTACTTGCGTTTCTTAATACGATTACTGTGTATGAAAAGAGAAGCGTATGTTATAAAAAAAAGTGTAATTTAATCGAATGATTTTCACATATTTATTATTTTGAATGTGAATAGTATGCGTTGTTTTATTGTTTTGTTAGTGTTTATAAAGCAGATGTTACGCCATTTCGTAATAGGACAGTCAGTTAGAAACGAAGTTTTATTTTCGGATATCTTAAGCTTCATGCTATTGCTTGTCAAAAAGATTTCGACACTCTTGAAAGTGTTTCATGAAGTGTTATGTTGTGTTTCAGTATCTGTGCCGAGCCCGAATCTCGTACAAAACAGAGCGGAATGAAACATCACTGTTTCGATACAATTAGTCCGTTCCAAGCGCAGGTGGACTGAAACAGCCTTATTTTGAAACAACGATAGAGTTTCTGTCTCTGGCTCGAGATCGAATCTGGTGCGGTTATCCGAGACAGGGGCGGAATGAAACACCACTGTTTCGAAACAGTGAACCACAGCCGTTCCGAAACACTGAAACAGTTCCACGTATCGATACACTGTATCGAAACATAGAAACAGTGGCCAAGTTTAGTGTGTAGTGTGTACACACGAGCGCAAGTGTGTGTGGAAAGTGAATATACCACAGTGCCAATGGTTAATATTGATTTAGTACAGAATGGCGCTGAAATTGAAACAGCATGTTATTTCCCGCGTGAGTTATTCTTTGTAGTATGAGGAGAAAATAAAAGCAGGTTGAACTCACTGAGTCAGTAAATGTAATTTTATTTATTTATAGGTTGTTGCATGTTTGAAGAACCAGTGCAGTCAGCTGCCTTCTGTTTTACCGCAATTTGTTGAAATACATGGTGGAGATGATAGTAGTAACATCGAATTTCACTTGAATTTACGCTCGTTAGAGAAGTTTAATGGTTTCCGTGCCGACTACTTGCCAAATTTGGAAAACATCTCTTCAGATAGCCTGATACACGGTGTTTGGAGTGTCACTGACAACCGTGGTCCAAAATGTATTTTTAGAATTTGTAGTGATGTGTTCCTTAAAGAAGTTCTTGAAGATGTAATAAACAAACCGAATCTCATACAAAAGAGGAACAGTATTGTGAATAATCGTATTGGAAGAAGACTTGTTGTTGAATTCAGGTATGTACTTCCAGCGCATATGAAATGCTATTTGATGTATGCTTGACTTACTGAAGACATTCTAAGATACCTGTTCACGTAACTTTTGGTCAAACGTTTATTTATTCCATTGTTAATTCGGATGCTTCACCATAAATAGCAGTTGTTGGTTGCCTGTCCTAATAGTTTCCAATAATGGCCTAAAAAGTAAATATACTGCAGTGTAATGTAACTCCTGTACCTTTACATGTCGCTTCTTTATCCTTGCTACTAAGGATTTTGGGGCCTGATTTTTTTTTTCCCCCCCCCCTCTTGATGTCATTAAACATTGTTATACATGTTATTGTTGCTACTACACCTTACCATTTTTAATTTTGTACTTATTTTCTTGCCTTTGCATTTAGAGTTTCTGCTCTTAGTAACATATTATTGTAGACATTTCCAGAGTTTTCATAAATCTTTAATTATGTAGTCAGCAAATCTTTGTGGTGGATTGTTGATTACGTAGTGTACACTGTGTGGCGCAGTGTGGCCCAGTAGTTATATTAAGTAACTCACAGTAAGGGATTAGTGTGCCTCATCTAATCATTCAAATGTTGATTTACCATGATTTCTCCAAATTGCGTACCATAATTTAAGTTGTGTTGCTTCTTTTGAATTGGTCATTTATGATGTCCTGCTTGTTCTTCATTCATTTTAAGTGTCTACAGCTTCTGTAATACCATTCTCACTGACAGGATTTTAAAGCTTCGTCTCCCTTAATTGTGTGTATTATACAAACCTGTGTCCTGTGCAGCAGTTCTAGATGGCTGATATAAAACTCAGTTTAGAAGTTTCAGTGCCAGCATTGGTTTCTGATTATGTCCTAAAATTTGGAGAACAGCCCTGTGGCCATCATGCTTGTAGTTGAAACAAATTGTGTGTGACCAGAGAGAGGCTTGATGTCTTCTGCATCAACACCATGATGAGGGGGATCATAGTTTTTATGAAATAGTTGTATTTATGAGTTCAAGTGCTGATGATACCTAGGTGAAGGAATGTGAAGGCAGACAGGTCAAATGGTAGGTTGTATTTGTGCCACAATCTCAAAGACAGTGAACAAGTTGAAACATTCTGGTTGCAAATGGACTCAAATATGACTCATTGCTGTAGCGTACATTGTGCTAGATGAGAACTGAAAATGATAACGAACATATGAAATGTGAGAGGTTGAAACTGAGGCAGGACTAGGAGTCAGATATGAATCTGTGCCTTTTGTGTCCAAGACTTATAATTACACTTTTGGAGAATCTCTCACGGACTGACTTCCCTCAAGCTTCAGTTTGTCAAGGGTTCCTCCCCTTTTCTTTCCAGTTGTGTAACAATGACAAAAAGATATATAGATAGAGGGGGAACTGGCTGCTAAATGTCAAAAGATAAGGGTAAATAAATAACAAAATAGAAAATGTAGGGCTCAGTCTGTGGGGAAGGTGCTAGAATTAATGCGACTGATTTGTTGCAAAAGTTTGAATGATATTGGAAAGTTCGTTGTTGGAAAGTATCACACAGGTTGGTGTTTATTATCATAGAAAGTTATTTGTGTTTGATCAATTTATGAACTTTCCAAACAGTAATAGTAAAAGTGATCTTGATTGGTCAAAGTGGGAGAGCTGCAAAGTATTCACAGAAAAAAGGCTGCGTGAGAGTGGACCATAAATAGAACACGGTCAACGAGAACAATCCCATAGTATATTAAGTTTTTAGCCCTTTGCTGAATGCAGCAGTATAATATTGTGTTGCATATAGTGGATCTTCACATAATTTCCTCACTTAGGGGAAGGCACAAATTGCAAAGCACCTTAAGTGTAAAATTCAAAAGTTTCTAATGGGTGAAGGATGCTGAATAGTAACACACCATGAGCAACTTTCATTCATGGTTATTAATTTTGTGTAGGTACACAGGACCCTGCATTTGTTGAGTGTATTGTCCTTACAAATAATGGTAGAACTTTTTGGAACTAACGGAGAGGACTGTGGGAATCGGAAGAGGTATACTTCACTTATAACACGGACTGTCTTCGGGAGAGGTATTGTGCGGAGATAGTAAGCTCTGTCGTACTCACACAATCCAGCTTTGTCTTGTGCTTTGTTCGAAGCATATATGGGAGTTTTAAGTGACACACATGCAAGTAAAAAAGGGAAAGAGAGGGAAACAGCAGGAGGGGGGGTTGAAAAGTTTTCCCTAGTCTAACATGAAAGTACTTTTTTGACATGTTCGACTCACAGGCAGAGAGAGAGAGAACGAAACTTTCACCTTGTAACCTAACCTGTACTTTGGGTTATGCTACAGATCATTCTGTACAACAACAACAACAACCTGCAGTCAAAAGAATAATACAGATGCAAAATAAATATTATTAGTTTCCTGTTCCATCTCTGTATACATATGTCACACACCACATCATTATGTTATCAGCATCCAGTATCGATAGATTCAAGCAGCTCTGCAGTAGGCACGTATTCGGAGAGCCGGGATGGCAGCGTAAAGGACTACTAGGAAAGATATTCTGGGGAAAAAGCACAGGGAAATGCTGGAAGATCTGGAGTTGAAAGAGATAAGTAAGGATCAAAATTCAAAGTTGAATATAATAGTAAAATAAGAGGGGATGCACGGCTGGTGTTGACGTAGGAATGTGTAATGGGCTAGGAACAGAAGAGGCGCCGATGTCAGATCGAAGAGAGGACTAGAAGAGATTGAGAACAGGGGTTTGTAGAAATGAAAGAGATTTTGCATTTAGATTGTGCATATGTACTTATAAAAGCTGATCTGAAGAGACTTCAGATGGCACAGATTTTGTATCTGCTACTGTAGTCAACCACAATAAGGCATACATCATGGGTTTTGACTGGTTGGTGTAGTTGCCCTTCAACCACAGTTTATCAGCTGCCATTTGTATGGGTGGATAGTTTGTCAGTGAGAGTGCACTTGTGGTGTCCATGGCTCATGCATTGTGTGTTGATGTTGGCACATTATTTTATATACGAAGAGTGTGAAGAAAACTAGATGTGCTGAGAGGCTGACTGTAATGAACCCTGATGCCTAAGTTATGTTGGCATGTGGTGATTCATTTGAGATTTAGCGAGGCCAATGAATTTTTTTTTGGGGGGGGGGGGGGGACTTTGTTTGCAGACAAACTGATGCATAGTGTAGCCTTAGGTCTGGTTTAGGGTGGAACGCGAGTTTGCTTGTGTCTTGGCGAAGCCAGTGAATCTCAACATGGAAATATGATGACCGTAATAGATTGACATGTAGTGTTATCCAAGATATACATTTGTCGTTGCAGTAACCTGCTTGTCTGTCTTATTTCCGATTTTTCTGAAAATTCAAACAATGTGGTTAACCTAATAAAACAAATTACCAATTAACTTTATTTATGAACCATAGGTAATTATGAACGAGCATTCTTATTAACTGTTGACAACCGACTCGTGATTTATCGTATTCGGTTTGTGTCATTAAATAAGTGTGTTATTACCAATTTCTGCATACAACACAACACCCACAGACACCATAAGTGCACATCTGTTGTTTGCCCACAGTCATACTCATGTTAAACAATGTGCAGTGGCTGCAATGTAGTTAGTATAATTGATCTGTCAATGCGAATTGCCCTAAGTTAATCACAGAATTCCAGCAGTGATTTCTTGAGGAAACTTTACTGTGTTCTGGTGCTCTCAATTGTCAGTCTGCTTTATTGTAACATCTGCTGAATCTACTATTTGTCACAGGTTATACGATTATTTATCCAGGGCTCATCCAGATAGGGAATCTACTGCTGAAATTTGTTCCTGCCAAGCAGTGCACCATGTGAACATGCTCATGTATTATATTTCATTTGAAGGCGTCAGTGGAAGGAAGTGCTAACCCACAAGAGCATATCTTTAGTTACTGCATTTTATATGGTTACATAAATTCATATGAAAATGTAGATACAGTAAAATAAAACAATTTGTATAAAAGACAGTGAGTTTATGTAGTATATGTGGAATTACTTAATACCATTGTGTAGTTCATTTGAATATATAACAGATAATGTAATCAGACTACTCTTCATGTACTTTAGTGTTAGCACTTTCTTCTGCCATCGTGTTCATTACTTCTGAAACTTTTTCCATATCAACCCTGTAGGAAACAAAAATGCTCTTAGTGAGGTAATGCTGTGTCTCCCCCCCCCCCCCCCCCCTTTTTTTTTCCATGATCCAGGCACAACCTTCTTAATACCATTCACCTGTTATGTTATGTTTAGTGTGGCGCCCCTTGTCACAGTCACCCAGTTTCATTTTCACATTAGTTCTTGACATTAGTGAAGAGAAAAGAATGAAACATTTATTAGAAAGTTGAATTGCATTCTGCACTGTATATGTCAAGTTATGGGGAACTAATTTTAAGTTTAGACTAAACATATAACTGTTTTGCTGTCTGTCCTTCTGCAACATTAAAATGAAGTGCTTCTTGTTAGAAGATGCAGTGGAATTACCAGGATTGTGTTTGGAAAACAGTTTTATTACATTTGGAAAACAATTTTACTCTTATGATGCTTAATAAGCTTTACCACATATGTGTCAGCTAATTGAACTGACAGAAATATTTGTTGAAGTGGTTCCTGTTTATCTGTTTCATCAGCACATTGTGGGACACTTCTTTGTGTATTTCTGTCATGACTGGGAGTAGTAACCTTTGTTTTTTTGGGGGGGCCTTAGGTAGTGCCCATTGTAGAGCAGGATCTGCTTCACCACTCATTTCACAGCCGACAGTGCAATGTATTGCTCATTGCTCACAAATGGGATTCAGTTATGATAAAGTGTGATTTCATCTAAAATAATACAGATCAAGAGTGAATATGTCACACCATTATTTCAGAGCTTTCTGGAAAAAAAAAGTGTTGAAGGCTATAAGACACTCTCATACTATATTTTGACTTTCTGATGATTTGTTAAAATGTTATAGACCTTTCTAAATGAGAGTATTTGTGGAAATGTCGCAACAAAAGGGAAAATTAAAAAAAATAATTAAAAAAATTACAAGTGATACAGATCTGAAATTATTTTTAGTAAAAACCTTGTTCACAGTACTGTTAAACATTATTGACACACACACTTGTGAGTTTTTTCCTCTTTAATTTGAAAAACTAAACTACTGAAATTTGTAACTTTTAACAAACTCAAAAATTATGTTTTGAAGATTTGAATCATCACAAAATGTTAACTTTCCCGAGAAATGAGAAAGTGGAAAGACTGCCAACTGTCACTTACTACATTAATGTCTGAAATTCTTAAACTGTCAAAATATTTCTACATGAGGATAAGAGAATCTGAAATTTTGTGATTCTTTATAAATTTTCCCTAAAACTGCCATCCTGAATATTCTAAAAATTGCATGGTATGTTAGTTGGTCATTGTACTTACAGAAGGTACAGTCAGAGTGGGCAATATTTTGTGGTGCAAAAGTTACGAAATTTTTATGTTAGAGCTAGCTATTCTCTGTGTCGAAAAATCCTGGACACTTGAAATTTTAAGTTGATTCCTTATGTTGAGTAAATGAATTAAAAACTGAGTGGGAAAACAATTGTTTATTTTGTTCGTGCATTTTACTAAAAAATGAGATATAGAAAATAACTTTGCATGTGTGTAATTTTTTTTCTGATATTATTCACAAATTTTTATTGTCCTCTGTCATGATTTTACTTCTTTATGACATTCCACAAATTAAAATTGTCTACACTGTAACAATCAACACTGCACTGTTGCAAAGAGTTCATTTGCTTTTTACTTGTATAGCCAAGTTGAATTTGCACATGGACAAGGATGATCCAACAGGAGCTGTACTTGGGAAATGGGAACTGCAAACTTACATGTTGCTGATGACCTTTGGAAAGAATTAGCCACACCATGAGGTGTCATGAAGGAGACGGTTACATCTTGCAGCTCATGAGGGACACTAATTATTTGTCCCATTGAATGTCATACATACAAGAAATGAAGTTGCTCACAACAAAGTCTTCTAAAGTGTACTAAGGTCTATGCATTTCACACAGTAACAGGCCGTATTTCTTGGAGAAGTGTTCTTGCAATGTATGTGCCAGTCTGAGATGCAACCCAGCAGTGAGCTGACTGAATTTCTACTACTGGTTCTTTTTTAAAACGCAATTCCCCTAATGTGCTTCAGTTTAGAAGTCAGAGTTTCGTGTCGTATAGTAATTTTGTTATGGTTGGTACAAATCCAGTAGCGTCTCTTTTAGCATCAACAGCTTCATACTGGAAATTGGATCTTGTTGTGACATGTTTACAGAGACCTCCTAACCCCTCACATGCCCTTTTTACATGACCCATAGCTTTAAAGATCAATTTTTTTGTCTTACTTACTGTGCAGTTTTTTTTTTTTCAGACTCATAAAACTGAAAGCTGGTTTTAAAATGAGATGCTGCACCATTAGTCACATACATCTGTTTAGGAAGTGCATGGCCTGTAGATGCTATGTCAGCAGTTATCATGCTGGCAGCAGTGCATGCATGTACACTGTCACGAATGAGATCATCACTGACAATAGCAAAACAGTGTCATGTTCCTAGGAAGTGAGCAACACATGTGCATGTGAATATTGACACTTTTGGTGTGTGCCAGTGACAACTTTGAATTTTGTTCTGCAAAGCAACAGACCAGTTCTCAGCAAAGTCGAAATGTAGAACTAATGTGTTGACATTCTGGGATGTGGCTGATTTTGCTTCTGCTATGGCCTGTCTCTGAATCCTGCAGAGATGATGAGGAGCTGCTACTCTCATGACCCAATGCCTAACATCTGTAACAGATTTCAGCAGGTCCACTGTCTTCCTCATCAACTCTCCTCCCTCTCACAATGCATAAGTTATGTCATTGTCAGTATCCCGAAGGTGTAATGCTTCAACAGTCTCCCTTCAGCACCAGGACACACTGCACACTCCTGCAACCAACATTTATCTTGAGGCTCTTGACATGTACACAAAAGTATCAGATCCATCTCCGTTTCTCTTCCCTGTGACACTACTTATGATGAAACAAATAAGCCTCAAATTAGTGCAGTAAATAAATGTCCATATTTTTTTCACTGTCTGGCATTTTACCCGTTTTTGTCATAAGGAGTAGAATTTTCTGAGAACAATTTTAAAATTTGTGTTGTCGTTTTTCCTTATGAGGTGTGATTCTCTTACTGATATTTTCATATATGTTTTTATCTTTTTCACTAACAGAGTTAACATCAGCCTGATCAGGACTTTGCTTGTCACACTCTTTGTCATAACTTACATAATATTCCGGAGCAACATTAAGCATATCATTTTTTGATGGATGCCCACAGTAGGAATATGGGTATTCCCAAATATCTCTTTCATTCTTTATTTTATGAGCTTTTGAAATTGAATAATATGAAGAAGTGGGTCTCTGTATCTGCTGCTTGGAGTAGCAGCGTCAGTAGTTGTATTTTCTCAGTATAGGTGGCTGCCAAGATGGCAATGTTTAGGTTTTGAAACCACACATCACATTGGGTGCACGTGTCACTATCTTCAGGTTCTACATTATTCACTTCACAAAGTTTTTAAGAGGTTGCTTGTCTAAAATTTGTTTCAAGTTCTTGCACTTTTCGTTGTACGTACTGTTTTCTTTATGTGCTTCATATTTTACCTGGGAATTTAAAAGTGTGTATATTAGGGCCTACAACAGAAATTTTAACATTCAACACATCAACAACTTCACACCTAGAAGTATAAATGTCTGCACTGTATTCTTCAGTTTCACATTTTACTGATGTTAATCATTCAGGTGGGTTATCACTATATTTCTAGTTGTAGTGCATATAGTGAGTCCTGAACAATGGATGTGATGGTAACACAGTTACTTGAGGACCAAGATATTTCTGCAATATGTCTCACAGATTTTCAACAATTGTGCAGCATTTTTCACTTTTCTTAAACACCATCTGCTTGTTTCTTTTTTCATAGTTCAAACACCTCATCCTTTCACGACTGTATTTCCTCACTGACCTTGTATGAACTAAAAGTTCAAACCAAACACAAAACTTAATGCAGAATGATTCGTGTACAACTTCATACACGTTTGTTAGTAACAGAAGAGAGCTGGAAACTGTTGTCGACATGCATATTTTTCAGTAGAAAGTCAGTAATGTGAAATATGCAGAATGTTGAAAAATTTCTAACACTTCACCCAGAAAAATGTTGTCCACTTTGATTGCAGTAACTGCCAACACATTAACTGAAAAATATATTGTACCATTTTCATAAGTTTTGTGATGGGGGCTTTTGAATAAATAATTTGTGAAAATGTGATTTTTTTATATGTTTAGTAATAAATATTTACGTAATACAGATCGCTGGAGCAGAGAAGATTTTGTTTATAATTGATATGTTGTATCTGATAATATAACAAGGAAGTTAGCATTCTGTGACTTTCAAAATCAGGAAAAAAAAATTAAGTAGAAAAAAATTAAAATTTTTGTGTTTTCCTCTTAAATCTATAAGTAAGTCAAAAGAAAGCCCACAAGTGTGTGTGTGTGTGTGTGTGTGTGTGTGTGTGTGTGTGTGTGTGTGTGTGTGAGAACTAAATTTGAACATATAAAGAGGGAGCTTTAAAGTAAAACATCTATCAGGTCTCCAGTACTTTTTGTTTATTTTTTTTTAGTTCTCTACTGTTTTAAGAGTTATTTACAAAATATACATACAGAGAGAGAGAGGATAAAATGAAAATATTTTATTTCTTAACACATATGATGTAGAGGTCTAACATATGTTCGTTCCAGAAAAAATAAAGGTCATGAATTGACATGTCATGTATGATTCGATTTGAAATTGGCCTAAACTAGTGTGCTTAATGTAAATATGGGTGATAAGTACAATATTGCACTGCCTGTGCATGTCAGATGGAACATTGCATCATTCTTCTTAAAAATACAGGCACAGCAGTATCCAACTTATCCCTCAATATTAGGCAGCGACTTTTAATTGAAATCTCCTCCCCTGTAAGGGAATTTCATAATGTGGGGTACGAGTACAGGTTGTGCTGCAGGAACAATAACACTTGGGGCAAGTAGGGTCTGGCCATGAGTTATGCATGGCTAGCCAAGGCTGTGAAGGTGACTGCTCACTTAAAATGAGAAATCAAGGTTTGAGCTCCAGTCCAGCACAAATTTTCATTGTCACCATTCCCTTATGCAGCTGATGGTTGTTTGTATTCACAACTGTGAATATATTTCATGGGTGAGGAGTATTGTTATCTGAAGGGAGAACATACAAATGAATGTTATCAACATTAAATATGTATACAAGATGAACTGACAAAATTTTGGAGGCTGTTCAGGGATATTTTCTGATTATTTTGGCATAGGGGACCCATGATGTATGGTGGCTCATTACTGAGTAATGATGTAATTATAATTTATTTTGTTTATTTCTGCAGTGTCCTCTGTTTCTACAAAAATATGTTCATAACAATGAAAAAGCCTTTAATTTGCAGTCATCAAAACATATTGGGGGGGGGGGGAGAGGGGGGGGGGGTCAAAAAGTTTCTAGCCTAACAAATAAAGAATGACAGAAATTTTGTAATACCAATTTATTTTTCAACATAATACAAAACATTCAAATAAAAGGTCTTTGGTTTCGAGTCCAACCAAGCGTTGACAGCATGAATCACTGCATCATCATTGTCAAATCGTCATCCTTTGAGGTCTTTTTTTTTAGATTTGGGAAAAGAAAAAAGTCTGATGGAGAATATGGTGGATAACATAACAATTTGAACCAAGTCACACAGAGTTTCTAGTGTTGCGAGGGCGGTGTGTGCTGGTGTGTTGTCCTGATGCAAAAGAACTCCACACGCCAATTTTCCGTGCCTTTTTTTTCCTTTATCTCTTCTCTCAAACAGTGCAGGAGGGTGCAGTAGTATGATGTGTTAATAGTCACGCCTTTTTGCAAGTAATCCACCATAATTACCCCTTCCGCATCCCAGAAGACCGGTGCCATCACATTACCGGCTGGTTTTTGCACCCAGAATATTTTTGGGGTAGGGGATGAAGGATGTGTCCATTGTTGTGATAGTTGTTTTGTCTCTGGACCAAAGGGTGAACCAATGTTTCGTCCATTGTCACATACCTGGCAAGAAAGCTGTCTTCATCCACTTCAAATTGGTGGACAATTTCTTTATAACAAAACAGGTGTCTCTGATTTGCTTTCAAGTCTTTTGGGACCCACCGAGATGAAACTTTCTGCATTCCTAAAATATCCACAACAATGTCATGAGCACGCCCACTGGAGATTCAAAATGGGGTGTCAGTGTGCTGTAATGTTGTTCGATAATGCTGCAAAATCATATCAGGAATTGCAGTCATTGTTTCCTCAGTGGCAACAGTGACAGGCCTTCTGCTCCTTGGCGCATCTTCCACACTCGTTCTTCCATGTTTGAAGTCAGACAGCCAGTTTTCACTGTTGCACAAGGTGGAGCACTGTCTTTAAGTGTATTCTGCATGTCCTTTGCAATTTCCTTAGGCGTCATTCCCTTCAAATGAAGATATTCAATTGCACCACGGTCCTTGATTCTCTCGATATTCGCCATTTTGCTTACACTATGGTGTTCAACGCATCCTAAAGTCAAAACTAATGAAGATAGAGCCACAAAATTTGACTTGAATACCCACAAAGGATCACCATAAAAGTAGCTGGTGTTGCTGGTGCAAGACATTAAGGTGACTGTCTTGGGCTAGAAACTATTCGACCGCCCCTTGTACAACAGAGAATGCAGAGTAATGCAGCAACCCTCAGTACTGTGATGCGGTTGCTGTTGTTGCAGGAACAGCTGAGCATAGCATCATTGTGCTGCTCTTCCATTGCCTTGAGTGGACCCACACACAAGGTGCATGTTTGTAAACTCTTCACCAGTAGACCTATCAACACTGCTGTGTAGCACTGTTAACGTACCACCAGCAGTGCCAGAGGGGGAAGGGGGGGGGGGGATCTTAGACAGAACCAAACGGAACAGATTGTAAGCTTGTGGGCAAAGAGTAATGTGGACTTTATTGTTGTCAGTAGCAGGTACCATTAGTGAATGGAACAAGTTTGTTTCCAAGCAAGAAAAATAGTGCATACTGTTGACATTTGCGTTGTTGTGCAGATTTTTGAGTAGTGCAATAAATGGGAGTAAGAAATCAAACAAAATGCAGTTCAGTTACTCTATAATGAGCCATCAGAGACCATGTGTTCCATGTACCAAAATACTCTGATTCATCCTGTATATGACAGAATTTCTCTGTTTCGGATTATACCCGGAAATTCAAAATTTTGACTTCTACAAATGTGCCACTTTCTGCCATATAATGCTGATTGCATACGAAAGCCATATGAAATTTTGTGTGTGTGAGTGAGAGAGAGAGAGAGAGAGAGAGAGAGAGAGAGAGGGAGGGAGGGGGGGGGGGGGGGGAGCAGGATAATATTATTAATGTTGATGTATCAACATTAACTGTCCAGTATGTCTACAAGTAATGATATGTCACTTACACCCATGTAGCGTGGCGTAACAATGGTGTAGGAACAATGGACATAAAAAGGTCCTAACTGAGCTGGATTGGAGATGAGTGTTATACCTTGTCAGTGGCAATTGGTTTCACACCTGACAAATAATATTTGCGGGACAGTCAATGCAGGTGCATCTCAAACAGTCTCTCCCACCACCACCACCACCACCACCACCACCATGGGACTCGTGACACTTTCGAGAGTTTGTGCGTGGCAGGCACAGCTATTACAGCATCTGCTTCCTTTCTTGTGTTGCAATTGACCATCTCCAACTACCCGTATTTCTCTTCTTGCTTAACCAATGGTGGTGGTCTTTGATATCGACCCAGCTATGTCTCTCAGTTCTGCTTTCTTTAGTTTACCTCTTTATCCATTTATTTTTCATCAATTTTTTTGGCTGAAGTGAGTTTTAGTTCTCTTTTGAGTTTGATCTCCTTTTTTCCAAAATTTTTCCTATAGTGTAGACCAACTGGGGAAGGGCATCTTAAATAATGCCAGCTGTGTACAACATAAAAGATCCTGTGTGCACGATAGCTACGTAGACTTAAAATATGTACTTAAAAGCCAATGCGTAGCCAACTTGATGTGTTGGGGTCATTATGTCTCCTTTGATTAGAGCTCCTTGAGTACACATAGTTCACACTTCTGATGCCTGAGCTACTAGCTTTCAATGCATGCCATGTAATAGGTGCCTATGATCTTGGGGCATCAGGATTCATGGCAATGGCAATTGTCTCAGGTGACCTTTGCTGCAGGTGGGTGGTTTCCATATGAGAGGCCGTGATCAGCATAGGTGTCACCAGGGTGGGCATTTTACACAAGAAACGCACAAAACCGATTTGGCTGTCACAGTGTATAGGTTGAGATTTTTCAGTGAAGATTACAATCCAACTGTTTTCCCTACTGTGGATTCCCATGGGTAGAGGTAAAAACCAGAAGACTGGGAACAAAACAATTTTTTAAATATCTGACATGTACTTGAATAGATTGAGATACTCTTATAGTGGCAAAGACGTTATTTTTCATGGAATGTGTAGAAGATATATTTGATGAGTAAACATATTGGAAAAAATGAGAAATATGTCACTGTTGGTTAAAACTACTTCTTCTAGACAACCTCAAGAACTTCATATATTTGAAAGACTGGGTGACATGCCAGTGACTATTACTCAACATAAAACTTTGTACAAGAAGCTATTTTTTGCAGAGATGTTACACTCCAGACAGATGAGGAGCTTTGAGTTAATGCGGCAGAGAGAGATGTACATTTTGTCTGACAGGTACAAAAAGGGACAAAAAATAATAGATTAGATAGAGGCACTTTCATCTTGGCTTTTAGAGGAAACGTCTCCCCAGAAAAAGTTACATTAATGGAGTATAGGTGTGATGTGAAACATTACATCCCTCTACCCATGAGACACTTTCAGTGCTTAAGATTTGGACACACATCATCTGTTACATGGCAGACCTAAAAAGTGCAAGCTGTTCAACTCACTTCACAAAAGTTGCCCTTGTGATTAACTGCATTTGTGCATAAATTGTACAGAACACCATCATCCGTGTCCGCCAGTTTGCCCAGTATTTAAAAAAAGAAAAGAAAATTCAAGAATATAAAACAGTGGCTCACATGTCATATACTGGGCAAGAAAAAACTATGAATATATGCATCCAGTTGACAAGATGACAACTTATGCAAAAGTAACAGCTACCTGAACTTTTTTAAAACCAAATCTACTACCTACTATACAGACACATCAGGCTACATTTCATGTCCCCCTGCCAGCTTGAGAGAGGAAGAGTCACTCCAGATTTCGGGCATTGTGTGGCCATCTTCAGTGATTGTGTTAAATTTCTTGCAATACGTAGAGATGAGCCGGGAGCTGTAGCTGTGGAGGATGGCATACTCCCAACCATACCCTGCCATCTGGCTTGTTAGACCACAGGAACATCCTCTGGAAAACTGCTGCCAGGACACATGTCAAGGCGTGAGGGCATGTTCTGGGGCAATGATGGGTTGAGGTTCATTGGGTCAGTGAGTGGGGCCAACGGGGGTGAGTGCACATCATCCATCTCGTACTCCTGGGGTGCTCTGGTGGTACCAGCAGGCAGCTGCGTAGGCTGCACTGTACCATGAAGCCATGAATCTGGCACAAGAAAAGCAGCAGAATCACGGTGCAAATGATGTGTGTGAATTTGGTTCTGGTGGCGGCTTTGCAAACCATCGGGACCTGCAATCAGATACACAGAAGAGCCAATGAGTTGCTGGATCATGCCTCTTTCCCAGCACCCACGGTTGCCATAAACCCTGAAAACAAAAAGATCGCATGGCGCAAAGCGATACTTGTGGCCCATTGGTGGCGCCGGATGCTGCAGTGGGTGTAGCAGTGTCCAATGGCAGCAGCCGTGCAGGAGTCTACCAGTGATGGTCTGTCCCATAGGTGGGAGCGATAAGAGGCGAGAAAGAGTTGCAGCACCTGTCCCCATGTACGGGTGGTGTGAAGATTGGCCGTCCGCTGTTTGAAAGTGCGTACAAAGCATTCTGCTTCTCTGTTAAACTGTGGGTGAAACGGAGCGCTTGTTAGGTGATCAATGCCATTTCGTTTACAAAACTGTTCAAAATCATGTGAAGTGAACTGTGAGACATTGTGCGACACAAGTACTTCTGGCAAACCTTCTATGCAAAAGACAACGCTTAAATGGTATTACGTGATGTGGTAGAGTTCATAGGCACAGCAAGTGGGAACTTGCTAAAAGAATCTACCACTGTGAGCCAATGAGTGTACCAAAATGGTCCTGCAAAGTCAGTGTACACTCGTTGCCGTAGCAATTGAATCTTAGGCCAAGCTGAAAATGTCTGTGTTGGAGTGGATTGGTTTTCTGCGCATGTGCAACACTGCAACATCATCTGTTCGTTATGGGGCATCCATGCCCTATGAAGTACAGTGCCGGTATGCTACCTGTTTAGTGCGAACAATTCCCCAATGTTCTTGGTGGAGCAATCGCAAAACATCCTATTGCAACACTTTGGGAATAAGCACATGCGATTGTTGAGTTCAAAGGTTATGCTGACGTGCAAAAAATTGGCGCACAACTGAGTGGTGGGTACTGTTCAATGAACGAGTCCAAGATGTGCAAATGTAATGCAACAAATGTTAAGATCTGGGTATGCTTCCATGGCCTGTGCTACTTTTCTTAATGCAAGGGAAAAGATTCCAGCAACTCAAAGTCCTGCGTGTTGATCTGACAAGACATGGCAAATGCATCAAAATCAGAGTCTGGGCCTATCAAAAGGTGAGATAGGGAATCAGCATTGCCATGATTTGCCGTAGGTCTGTACACAATTTCATACTGATACTGTGAAAGCAACAAAGCCCAGTGTTGCAATTTTTGAGCAGTGCATGCAGTAACCGGCTTTGACGGGTGAAACAAGGACTGCAGAGGCTTGTGATCTGTCCCTAAATTGAACTTGCGACCATATAAATAGTGATGGAATTTTGTCACAGCATACACAATAACAAGAGCTCCTTTTTCAATTTGTGAATAATTGCACTGAGTTTTAGTTAACAACTTTGAGGCAAAGTCAATAGGTCTGTCTTGTCCACCGATTCTGTGCGAAAGCACAGTGCCGATTCTGTAGGAAGAAGCGTCGACTTGCAAAACTACTGACTTGGCAGTCAAAATGCTCTAAACATCTGTCATGAAGCAAACCATTTTTGAGTTTCTCAGAGACGTCTTGACAGTCTTCAGTCCATGCAGAAGGCACATTTTTGCGATGCAATGGAGCCGCGACCTGAGTGGCATTTGGTATGAACTGAATTTAGTATGTCATCTTGCCTAGTACTGACTGCAGTTGACACATTGCGAGGAACAGGCAGGTCACGGATGGCAAGCAAATGAGATTGGAGGGGATGCACACACTGACAGTTTATCACATCACCTAAGTACTGTGGGTCAGTTTGAAAAAATTCACACTTTTTGAGATGACATGAGAGTCCTGCTTCTGACAACACTCGAAAGAGAGTACGCAAATTGTCAGTGTGTTCCTCTGGTGTACGACCTGAGACGACAGTATCGTTGAGGTAGTTTGAACAAATATTGTCGAGATAGTTTGAACAAAATGGCACTTTTACAGTCAACTATTCCTAGTAACGTTGAAATTGGCAGGTGCGAAAGCATTGCCAAAGGGCAAACACAAATACTTGAACAGTTCTAAGTGTGTATTTACAACAAACAGTTTTTCTGTGATTCTTCATCTAATGGAATTTCCAAGTAGGCATCACACAAATCTATCTTAGAAAAGTAATATCCTGCACCAAGCCTGCCTGTGAGTTCCTCAGGGCGAGGTAATGGATAAGTGTCAACTACTGTCTGTGGGTTGACTGTAGACTTGAAGTCAACACAAATGCAAATGCGACCAGGAGGATTAGGCAACAAAACGAGAGGACTTGACCATTGACACACTTGACTGAGACCAATTAGACCATTAACTTGCGATTCTTTCAGTTCGCTGGCAACTTTGTCTCTTAAACCAATTGGAATGGGGCGGCCGTGGAAAAACGTAAGCTGTGCATTGTCTTTCAATGTAACATGTGCTACAAAGTTATTAGCTTTTCCCATTCCTTCTGAAAATAGTTCAGGAAACAATCTATTGATACTGTCTTTCAGTGCAAAAGCCGATATGGAAAGCACATTTTTGTGGATGCTAAGTCCAAACAAATCAAAGGCATCTAATCCAAATGTGTTCTCACAGTCTCTTGATTTAAACACAGTAAAATTCACTGCCCTAGTGTGAGATTTGTAAGTGGCAGGCAAACTACACTGTCCAAGCACTGGAATTTCCTGTCCGTTGTAAGCAGTGAGGTGCTTGCTAGATTTAGAAAGGTGTGGTGAGCCTAACTGTTCATTTGTGGCACGATTAAGCGAAGTTACTGAGGCACCTGTGTCTAACTGAAAGTTCACATTACGACCAGCAGTGCTTAACGAGATGAATGGTTTGTTAGAACATTGTTGCAAAGCACTAGGGCAAGAATGAGGCACAACTTTAATCTTACTTTTGGCAGAACCTGTTGTAGGTTTTGAAATTTACAGTGTCACACTGCACGTGCACAAGCTTATTTTTTCTGGGAGCAGACGAATTTGGCATCTTTGTACCATTGCAAATAAACTGCTTGGATATGGCCCTTTTTTTTCGTGTGTAACACATTGCGTTACATGATGGGTGATCCTGTCGTTTATGGTGAGCAAAATGTTTAGGACAGGTCTTCACTAAGTTCACAGGCTTGTTGACAAGGCTGTCAATGCAGCTGTGTACGTGCTCGTTGTTGTGGCTGCTTGGGTGGTCATGAACAAGGAGTGACTCGACCTGACAAATCGAGGCCTAGTGAAACTTATCGGCCGCTATGGTACCTGAATTATATTGCTCTAAGATTTGCAACAAAATATCAACAAAGTTAATTAAGGCACGTTCTTGTGAGTTTAGTACAATTCTAAGTTACGTGTGTAACCAGTCAATTATAACTGGGACATTTCCTGACTGGCTAAAATATGCAGATGTTAAGCCTCTATTCAAGAAAGGGGACAAAGAGATACCATCAAACTACAGACCGATTTCACTTTTGCCAGCATTCTCAAAAATTTTAGAAAAAGTACTGTACAGGTGGCTTCTCAACCATCTGACCACAAATAACATATTATTAAGAACACAGTTTGGATTTCTGAAGGGTTCTGATATCGAGAAGGCTATTTACACCTACAGTGAAAATGTACTTAATTCATTAAATAACAAATTACAAGTAGCAGGTTTTTTTGTGATTTGTCAAAGGCACTTGGTTGTGTGAACCACAACATCCTTTTAAATAAATTAGAATTGTATGGTGTCATGGGCAGTGCTGCAAAATGGTTAAAGTTATACCTCGCTAACAGGAAACAAAGGGTGTCAGTGCAAGGGACTAGTGAATTAAGTCATCAGTCATCATCATAATGGGAAGAAATTACATGTGGTGTCCCACAAGGATCCATCTTAGGGCCATTGCTTTTTCATGTGTACATTAATGATCTCTCATCAGTTACACTGCCAGAAGCAGAGTTTGTTTTGTTTGCAGACGACACAAGTATTGCAATAAATAGTATGTCGAGTGTAGTTCTAAAAAGATCTGCTAATGATATTTTCATGGATATTAATAAATGGTTGAAAGCCAACTCACTGACATTAAACTTCGAAAAGACTCACTATATGCAATTCAGAGCCTGTAAGAGGTTTCCACCCAGCATGTGCATAAAGTATGAAGAAGAGCAGATAGAAGAGGTTGACAGTCTTAAATTCCTGGGATTACAATTTGATAATAAATTCAGTTGGGAGGAGCACACCACAGAACTGCAGAAATGCTTTTGCAATTCGAATGTTAGCTGACATAGGTGACATAAAAATGAAAAAGCTTGCATACTTTGCCTACTTTCATTCCATAATGTCGTATGGTATAATATTTTGGGTAACTCTTCAAGTCAAACAAAAGTTTTCAGAGTCCAAAAGCGTGTAATACGTATTATTTGTGGAGTAAATTCACGGACGTCCTGTAGAAACCTCTTCAAAGAGCTGGGTATACTAACTACTGCCTCTCAGTATATTTACTCCTTAATGAAATTTATCATGAATAATATATCTCTTCTTCCAACAAACAACTCAGTTCGTACATACAATACCAGGAACAAAAATGATCTGCACAAGGACTTAAAACCATGTACTTTAGTTAAAAAAGGGGTCCACTACTCAGGAACACTCATCTTCAATAATTTGCCAGCAAACATAAAAAATTTAGTTAAAATAAAGATCAGTTTAAAAGGAGCCTGAAAGACTTACTAGTGGCCAACTACTCCTACTCCATTGATGAATTTTTTAATAGAAACAAATGATGGATTGTATATATTCATACTATTAGTATAGTTATTTCAGTGTAAAAAATAAATAAATAAATAAATATTGACATGTTCCACATCCACAAGGATCTCCTCAGCACGGATCTATGGAATGAAAAACTAATCTAATCTCTATTCTAATCTGAGGAAGTGCTCGATCAGAGTACTTAAGGACCTGATCCTGTATCTGGGACATTGAATCTAATCATTAAAACACTGTAAAAGTTGCCACAATTACACCTAAATTTACACTTCCTAGTCTGCCTGTTAATTCTGTATACCACTGATGGTGCATCTGTTCTGGGTTTTTCTGAGAATGAAAAAACTGATATCTAGCTGCAGCTCCTTGGACTTTTTAGCCATAGTATTGAGTTAATGCAGTGGTTACTTCGTCATAACTGAGTTTGTTAGGAGACACCATTGGAAATAGTTTTTGTATTAACCTGAACACTGGGGACCCCGCATTCAAAAGAAAGTATTGTAGCTTTATAGTACCTTGAACTCAGTGAACTTCACAATGTGCTTGAAACTGTGTCAGGTATTGGAACCATTCCTCTTCGGTGTTAAATTGCCGGAACTTTGGTATACTGGTTGGCGGCACTTCTTGGGCCAGTCAGTTTGTCTGCTATGCGGCCGACACAGCTTGTGCAGCCAGTAGTTGTTGAACCGTTGTCAGCAAGGCAGCAATTTGTTGGTTCTGAAACTGAAAAACTTGTGTTAGATCCATCACACTGGCTGTCTGCTGCTGTGAAGTGGGGGCAGGCAGTGGAACAGCTGGGGCAACCATAGTTTAGACAAATACATTATAGTAAAACTTAAGCAAAGCCTCTGAAAAGAGAAACTGGATTAGTTCTGCAGCTCCCCTCGTGGAATATGTGCAAGAACATGACACCACATTAGCAGTGAGAAATGAGCACCCCTGCAAGCTAAAACACAAGAGAAGCAAGCAAAATCTGCACTGAATTATATGCGATGCCAGTTTCTGTGTTGTCTTGTAGTCAATGTAGGCCTGTCCCATGGAAAGCAAGGAGAGGATGTTGTTTGGTGCCCAGTATCATCTTCTATAACACAAACTGCACGCATGTATTAACAGGGTTCTTTATTCATAAGAACAAGAAGTTACTTAACTTAAGATAGTTCAGATGTTGTGGTACAAGCTCTTCGTAACAGTCCATGTTAGCCTCACTGCTGGTGAAGTACAAATCAGCTATGTACATTACTGTGGTCGCTAGATACTGACTGACTCTGAGCTAGAGGCTGAGCTATCTGCGACTATGACTCCCAGTGGGTTGTGACTGATGACTCGAGTCATTGATGTACTCTCTGACTGACTGGGCCTCTGGTCCGCTGCGGTGATCTAAATGCTAGCGGTTGAGAGGGTATTGGTGGCACGTTGCTAGCAAGTCTCTATTTGGCTATTCTCCTGATAGGCATGTTGCTTGCACCTACTATCTATCTTCTCACAACCTCATTGCCGAGCGGTGTGCTGGCGACAGCTTACGACAGCAGGCTTATCAGGTTTGATTCCATGGGAAAATGGATGTGCCCAGCAAGTGGATGTGGATTTGCAATAAACAAGATTTTTGAGTGATTTCTGTGCTCTTTACCCCATGAAATAAATGCAGTTTCTGGGCACATCTGTTTCCGTGTGGAATCAAATCTGATAAAATTATTGCCTAGCTTGGCAAATGCAACATACTATGCGCTGATTAAAATTACTTCAGAACTGACGTTTCAGCAAGTCAAGGGGCCAGACAATGGTAGTTCTTTCCCATGCGCTACATGCTCGCAGTGTTGCCTGTTTTGTAAGTATAAGCAGAGCCTTGCTTAGTGTGGCTGTCTGAATGCTGACCACTGCAACCTGTCAATCACAAAATAATTTTGATCAGAGTATACAAGTATAAAAATACTCAAAGTAAACTCGCACTATAAACCAGCACACCAACTTCAATAAGATATGTATCACAATAAATTTAACACCAAACACTGAACATGGCCACACAGTGACCAAAATCCCCCCCTGCGGGTCCGGGGATTAGAATAGGCCCGAGGTATTCCTGCCTGTCGTAAGAGGCGACTAAAAGGAGTCCCACCCCCTCAAGGGGGTCGTTAGCGCCTGCGTCCGGAGACGGACGGTTCCACGACCTCTATTTGCGGTCATTTTGCTTTTTCACTTCTCGTTTCTTCCTTCCTTTGGTAGGTTCCTTTCTTTGCTCTTTTCCACCTCAGTCTTCCTTACTCTTTCCTTGTCTTCTTCTCCTTGCCTTCTCATTGCCTTCTCATTGCCTTCTTCTCCTTGCCTTCTCATTACCTTCTTCTCCTTGACTTCTCTGGTCTCCGCCTCGGCGTTTGAGACAGTCTGTCCTCTCTCTCCCTCTCCCTCTCTCTCCTCCTTTTCCTCTTCTTCCTTCCTCCCTGTGCGTGCCTGAAGGCCGACCCACGCGTTTGCACGCGTAGCCGGTGACGGGGTAACACGTAATTCCCCACCCTGGGTAGACATGTAAGGCACGCGCGTACCCCCTGGTAAAGGCCAGGCCCGGGGAGGGGTGATTGCCTGAGCTGATACCTTCTGACCATGCCGATTGGTCCCTCCGTCAGGTTCTCGGGAGGTGTGACCTGAGGTGTAAACATTCACCTAAGGCGGGAGTGCCCTCTGAGAGGGTCCACACAAGGAAGGAGCGCGCCATCGGAGACGCTGGCAATCATGGGGGATTCATCTGCAATGGATTTCACTCCATCTGTCTCGACTTCGGCCCAAAAACGGAAACGTGTCCAGCCATCAGTGACAAAAGTACTACCGCCTGCCCCACAGTTCCTCGTCGTTTCTCGATCTGAGGACGGAAAGGATTTTTCCTCTGTCAACCCTTTCGTTATCCAGAAGGGTGTAGATGCCATAGCCGGATCTGTCAAATCTTGTACCAGGTTGCGTAACGGTACCTTATTACTAGAAACTGAGAGCGCCTTTCAGGCACAAAAACTGCTTCGGGCCACACTCCTGTACACGTTCCCTGTGCGGGTGGAGGCTCACCGAACTTTGAATTCGTCTCGTGGTGTGGTCTATACTAGCTCCCTCGACGGACTGACTGACGAGGAGATTCAATCTTTCCTCGCTGAGCAGGGCGTGACGGCTGTCCATAGGGTCATGAAAAAGGTCAACAATGACCTTGTACCGACCCGGACACTTTTCTTGACCTTCGATAGTGTTAAGCTGCCATCGCGCATCAAGGCGGGCTGTGAGGTTATTTCTGTTCGCCCCTATGTCCCGACACCTACGCGCTGTTACCAGTGTCAGTGTTTCAATCACACTCGACAGTCTTGTTCCAATGCGGCTAAATGTGTCACTCGTGGCAGGGATGCCCATGAGGGTGACTGTCCACCTCCGTCTCCTCGTTGTGTGAACTGTCAGGGTGACCATGCCGCATCCTCCCGCGACTGTCCTGTCTACAAGGACGAACGATGTATCCAAGAAATTCGGGTCAAAGAGAAAGTGTCCACCTCGGCTGCTCGCAAGCTATTGGCTAGTAGGAAGCCCACGCTGCTCCCAGCGGGGAAATACAGTACTGTCCTCGCCTCTCCTCGGACTACCAGGGAGGTGGCAACCCAGACATGCGATCTGACCTTCAGCACCACGGTCGTCCGTTCGGCCAGTGCTAAGATCGCCCGGTCGACGTCTCCTCTTCCTCCCGTCACCCCTCAGACCCAAGCACCTTCATCAGCTTCTGCCAAGATGAAGACCCAGAAGTCAGATGCACGGGCCTTTAAGAAGGAACCGTCCCGTGCAGACTTCCTACGTACCTCGACCTCCCAGCCTTCGACCGGTACTTCCACCAAACGTCCTTCCAAGAAGGCTCATAGGAAGCACAGTTCTCCTTCTCCGCCACGGCGCATTTCTTCTCCTGCGCCACCCAGCGGTTGCCACCCCAGGCCGTCATCCGTTTCGCCTGGCCGCACCACTGGTAGCCGAACATCTGGCCGTTCACCGGCGGAGGAAGCTCCCCCTCCCGGCCATCTTACCAAGATGGCCGATGAACCTATAGACCCCATGGACGATGACTGTCTGCCTACTGATAGCGGCGGCAGTGCTCGCTCGAAGCCAGGCCCTCCGCGGCCTTCGAGGTGACCCCTTCTTTTATCTTCCTTTTCTTACGATGGCACTTATTCACTGGAATATTCGCAGCATTCGCTCCAACCGAGAGGACTTGAAGTTGCTGCTCCGCTTGCACCGTCCGCTCGTCGTAGCCCTCCAGGAAACGAAGCTACGCCCTTGTGATCAAATTGCCTTGCCACACTACACCTCTGTGCGTTTTGACCTACCCCCTGTGGTAGGTACCCCGGCCCATGGAGGGGTTATGTTGCTGGTCCGGGATGATATTTACTACGTTCCCATCACGTTGCACACCAGCCTGCAGGCAGTAGCCATCCGCATTACTCTCCCCACTTTTACATTTTCCATTTGTACCGTTTACACCCCATCGTCATCTGCCGTTACCAGGGCAGACATGATGCAACTTATTGCTGAGCTACCTGCACCATTTTTGTTAACTGGAGACTTCAATGCCCACCATCCCCTTTGGGGCTCTCCAGCATCCTGCTCGAGGGGCTCCCTGTTGGCAGACCTTTTCAACCAGCTCAATCTTGTCTGCCTCAATACTGGCGCCCCTACTTTTCTTTCGGACACATCTCACACCTATTCCCATTTAGACCTCTCTATATGTACTCCCCAACTTGCACGCCGGTTTGAGTGGTATGCACTTTCTGATACATATTCGAGCGACCACTTCCCGTGTGTTATCCATCTCCTGCAGCATACCCCCTCTCCGTGCTCCTCTAGTTGGACCATCTCCAGGGCAGACTGGGGGCTCTTCTCTTCCAGGGCGACCTTTCAGGATCAAACCTTCACAAGCCGCGATCGTCAGGTCGCACACCTCACGGACGTCATTCTCGCTGCTGCTGAATATTCCATCCCTCACCCTACTTCTTCTCCACGTCGTGTACCGGTCCCCTGGTGGACTGCAGCATGTAGAGACGCTTTACGTGCTCGTCGACGTGCTTTACGCACCTTTAAACGCCACCCTACAGTGGCGAATTGTATCAATTATAAACGATTACGTGCTCAGTGTCGTCGTGTTATTAAAGAAAGCAAGAAAGCCAGCTGGGCTGCTTTCACCAGCACCTTCAACAGCTTTACTCCTTCTTCTGTTGTCTGGGGTAGCCTGCGCCGGCTATCTGGCACTAAGGTCTACTCACCAGTTTCTGGCTTGACGGTCGCGAATGACGTCCTTGTGGCCCCTGAGGATGTCTCCAATGCCTTAGGCCGCTTTTTCGCCGAGGTTTCGAGCTCCGCTCATTACCACCCTGCCTCTTCCTCCCCCGCAAACAGGCAGAGGAGGCTAGGCCACCTAACTTCCGCTCCTCGAATCGTGAAAGTTATAATGCCCCATTCACCATGCGGGAACTCGAAAACGCACTTGGCCGATCACGGTCCTCCGCTCCAGGGCCTGATTCTACTCATATTCAGATGCTGAAGAACCTTTCTCCTGCGGGTAAAGGTTTTCTTCTTCGTACTTACAATCGCATCTGGATTGAGGGACATGTTCCCGCATGCTGGCGCGAGTCTATTGTTGTCCCGATTCCTAAGCCGGGGAAGGACAAGCACTTGCCTTCCAGTTATCGACCCATCTCGCTTACCAGCTGTGTCTGTAAAGTGATGGAGCGAATGGTTAACTCTCGATTGGTTTGGCTGCTCGAGTCTCGACGCCTACTTACCAATGTACAATGTGGATTTCGTAGGCGCCGCTCTGCTGTTGACCATCTGGTTACCTTGTCGACCTTCATTATGAATAACTTCTTGCGGAAGCGCCCGACCGCGGCTGTGTTCTTTGATTTGGAGAAGGCTTACGACACCTGTTGGAGGGCGGGCATTCTCCGCACCATGCATACATGGGGCCTTCGCGGTCGCCTCCCTCTTTTTATTCGTTCGTTTTTAATGGATTGACAGTTCAGGGTATGTGTGGGTTCTGTCCTGTCAGACACCTTTCCCCAGGAGAATGGGGTGCCACAGGGCTCAGTTTTGAGCGTCGCTCTCTTCGCCATAGCGATCAATCCAATAATGGATTGCCTCCCAGCTGATGTATCAGGCTCCCTTTTCGTAGACGATTTTACCATCTATTGCAGCGCGCAGCGTATGTGTTTCCTGGAGCGCTGTCTTCAGCGTTCTCTTGACCGTCTTTACTCCTGGAGTGTCGCCAATGGCTTCCGTTTTTCTGCCGAGAAGACTGTCTGTATTAACTTCTGGCGCTACAAAGAGTTTCTCCCACCGTCCTTACGACTCGGTCCCGTTGCTCTCCCAATCGTGGAGACAACAAAATTTTTAGGTCTTACATTTGACAGGAAACTTAGTTGGTCTCCACATGTGTCATATTTGTCTGCCCGTTGTACCCGTTCTCTAAATGTCCTCCGTGTTCTCAGTGGTATGTCGTGGGGAGCGGATCGAACCGTCCTGCTTCGTCTATATCGGTCGATCGTCCGCTCCAAGCTGGATTATGGGAGCTTCGTATACTCCTCTGCACGGCCATCCATCTTACGCCGCCTCAACTCCATACAACATCGGGGTTTACGGCTTGCGATCGGAGCGTTTTATACTAGTCCCATCGAGAGTCTTCATGCTGACGCTGGTGAGTTGCCACTCACCTACCGGCGTGATATACTGCTTTGTCGGTATGCCTGTCGGCTACTGGCAATGCCCGACCACCCGTCTTATCGTTCCTTTTTTGATGACTCTCTCGACAGCCAATACGGGTTGTATGTCTCTGCCCTGCTACCCCCTGGAGTTCGCTTTCGTCGCCTCCTTCAACACCTTAATTTTTCACTCCCTGCAACCTTTCGAGTGGGCGAGAGCCACACGCCACCTTGGCTCCAGGCTCAGGTTCGCGTCCACCTTGACCTCTGCTCGCTCCTGAAGGAGGTTACCCCCGGTTCAGTCTACCACTCCCGTTTTATCGAACTTCGTTCGAAGTTCATGAATATGACCTTCATTTATACAGATGGCTCTAAGACCAATGACTGGGTTGGTTGTTCCTTTATTGTTGGGGCACAAAGTTTCAAATACCGGCTCCATGGCCTTTGTTCGGTCTTCACAGCTGAGCTCTTTGCCCTCTACCAGGCTGTCCTTTACATCTACCGCCACCGACATTCTGCATATGTCATGTGCTCCGATTCCCCGAGCGCTATCCAGAGCCTCAGTGATCCGTACCCGGTTCACCCTTTCGTGCACCGGATCCAACGCTCTCTTCAGCAGCTGGTGGACATCGGTTCTCCGGTTAGCTTTATGTGGGTTCCTGGCCATGTCGGTATCCCTGGGAACGAAGCTGCAGATGCTGCGGCCAAGGCTGCGGTCCTCCAGCCTCGGACAGCATCTTGTTGTGTCCCTTCGTCGGATTGCAGCAGAGTAATTTGTCGGCGCATTTTATCGCAGTGGCATGCCGATTGGGCTGCACTTACCGGCAACAAACTTCGGGCCCTGAAACCTCTTCCCGTGGCTTGGACGTCCTCCTCACGCCCTTCTCGGCGGGAGGAGGTCGTTTTGGCCCGGTTACGAATTGGCCACTGCCGGTTCAGCCATCGCCATCTGCTGACTGCTGCGCCGGCGCCGTTCTGCCCCTGTGGGCAATTGCTGACAGTCTGCCATATTTTAACGGTCTGTCCAGATTTTAACACCCTGCGTCTTGATCTTGGCCTGCCGTGTACTGTAGAAGCCATTTTAGCGGATGACCCACGAGCTGCTGCTCGCGTTCTTCATTTTATCAATTTGACAACCCTCTCAAAGGACATTTGATTCTGCTGTTTTCCTTTTTTAATCGTATGCCTGTCAGTCTGTCTTTTATCGTGTTTTCCGTTTCGTTGCTGTTTTAAACTTGTGACTTGCGGTGCATTCCTCACGTAGTCTGGGCGCTAATGACCGTTGAAGTTGTGCGCCCTAAAACCACAAAAAAAAAAGTGACCAAAATCGGGATTTGCAACAAATATTATTGGTTATAGATTACTGTACTCTTTACCACTCGAAATAAATACATTCACTGGCCCTACCTGTTTTCGCATGGAATCAAACCTGATAAAACATCAATTGCTTAAGACCACAAGAACGCGGCATGAATAATTTGCCCAAGTACGTCACTTTCGAACATGCCACTCTTGCACAGGTGTTGTGGACCAGTGACAACTAATTGTTATTTCTTACTTCTTGGTGATGCAAACCGTAGAAAACAATGATTCCCAAGTTGAAACAAAGAAAGATTTATTCATGGCACAAGTTCACAAATAAATTAGTTCCAATAACAAAAGAAAAATCGTTTATCACTTGAGAATAACAGAAACAAAGTTGCTGGCATGGTACCAATTCATAGTGAAGCCTCATCCTTAGTGGCTTGTAGAGTGGTGTGAGTGGGGCCTGTGCTATGGTCTTGGCTGCTTCAGATTGATGAGCTACAAGTGTAGATGCCCCCTGGCCTGGAAGTGAGCGAGCAACTGACTGCTCTGCTAGAGGCTGTGCTTGGTCTTAATTATCCAGCAGGCAGAACATCATCTGCTGCGACCGCGTGACATGTGGGCTGTACTTGTTTTCTAGATATCAGGTGACCGTATGTTGCCTTGACGTTCTCCTAATGACTCTCCACAAACTTGTCAACAGTGACTCCATCTACTCTTTATCTGTGACGGGGTTTTAATGCACACCATGTGCTGTGAGTTCCATTACCAGCTGCCCCCATGGTTCGGCTTTTGAGGACCCCTTGTTACTAAAAGATCTATGCCTTAAGAACAAGGGCAGGCGTGCAATTGAGCACTATTACAGTCAGTCTTGCAACTGATTTATCTTTATGCTCTCCAGTCCTTTCACCCAGTGCTCAGTGTGAAGTGGTCAATTGTCTGGCCTTCATTTGTCGCTTCCTGATATGAGTACACATAGCAAATTGTTGAACAGTGCCTGATGCACAGGAAAGTAGTCTGTACACTGTACAGCCAGCTGCTACGAATGAATGTAGAGTATGTGCCCATAGATCATTATATCACATCACTAGCATGATCTACAATGCCGCTGATGCATACATGCCATAGTCTTCATGGAGACTACAAAAACAGCTGGTCTGTGGAATGGCGATCTCCCAATTGCAGATCATTTGCAAATAAGCTCGTAACGTTTTAGGTGACAAGGGAAGAATGCTATCATATAATTAGGAGAGCAAAGAGACGAATGGGTTTCAGGTGCTGTCTGTGTCTGACAAACATCTTGAGTCAGATGCAGTCACTTGCCTTGTTTCAGGGGAAGACTCTTGGCCAGCAAGATCTGAGCAGTCACAGAGCATGGGATTACTGGTAGCTGGGAGCTCCAACTCCAACGTTGGGCACATAATGGGGCCTCTTAGGGATATTGCTGCCAAGGAGGGCAAAGAGTACAGTGCGCACTCTGTGTGCATACCAGTAGCCAGTAGGAGTCGTTTGAGATATGGAACAGGTGCTTCTGAATTCCATGAAGAGCGCAGGATGCAGTCAGCTGCAGGTGGTGGCTCATGTGAGTAGTAACGATGTGTTTCCCTTTGGCTCAGAATAGATTCTCTCTGGTTTTGGGCTGCTAGCTATGCTTGTGAGTTAAAGCTGAAGCACCTGTGATACAGATCCTAGTGGATGGTCTGAATCAGAAGCTTAGACAGTTCTGTGACAATGTAGCCTGCATATTCCATGACTTTCATCATAGGGTGTTGTGGTTTTGGGTTCTGCAAGTTAGAGGGTCTTGGGGAAACTACAGTAAGAGTGTCAATCTAAAAGGGTGCAGGGCAAACAAAGGATGATGGTATACCTAGCAACAGTCAGTATTGTAGTTGTATATTGTCATAGCTGTGTTGGGAAAGAACCAGAGCTCCAAGTGCTAATGGAAAGCACTGAAGCTCAAATTGTTGTAGGTACAGGTGGGATGGGGGATGGAGAGAGGTGGGAGGCAGATAGGGGGTTGGGGGGGGGGAGTGGCTCATGGGAGAGTAGGAAGCCATCTTTGGGCTACCTAGGGGTGCAGGTAGAGGGGGCAGGTGACTGATGGCTGGGCACTCGATTTCACAGACTAGGGTGTGAGATAATGGTACACAACTGATGTGGAGACACAAATTGGGTGAGGGTACGGGGGCAGGGGGTGGTGTGTGTGTGTGTGTGTGTGTGTGTGTGTGTGTGTGTGTGTGTCACACACACACACACACACACACACACACACACACACACTCGGGTTGGGGGCAGCAAATTACCTCAGGTTTAGGCCAGGAATGTTATAGGAGTAAAGGATATACAGTAAGGATAGCTCCCATCTGCGCAGCTCAGAAAAGCTGCTGCTGCTGCTGCTGCTGCTGGTGGTGGTGGTGGTGGTGGTGGTGGTGATCAGGATCCAGATGGCACGGGTTGTGAGTCAACCATTGAAATACCGGATGTTATGCTCTGCTGCATGTCGTGCTACTGAATGGTCCACCTTGTTTTTGGCAACTATTTAGTGGTGGCTGATCATATAGTTGACAGTTGTTTGGTTGTCATTTCAATGTAAAACACTGTGCAATGGTTGCAGTAGAGCTGTATATAACATGGCTGCTTTTGCAGGTGGCCTGGCGTGTGTTGGGGTAGGATAACCCTGTGACAGGACTGGAGTAGGTGCTGCTGGATGGGCGGATTAGACAGATTTTGCATCTGGGACTTCCGTAGGAGTATGATCCCTGTGGCAAGTGATTGGGGGTGGGAGTGGCATAGTGATGGACTAGGATGTTGTAGAAGTTAGGTGGGAAGTGCAACACTATCCTGGGAGGAGTTGGTAGTATCTTGGGTAGGATGCCCCTCATTTCAGGGCATGATGATAGATAATCAGAGCCCTGACGAAGGACATGGTTCAGTCATTCCAGTCCGGGGTGGTATTGGGTGACAAGGGGTGCTTCTTTCTGGTTGGTTCTTGGGATGGCTGTGAGGATCAGGTGTGTGTGAAGATATGGTGTGGGAGATCTGTTTGTGAATTAGGTGTGGAGGGTATTGCCTGTCTGTGAAGGCCTTTGTGAGGCCTTCAGCATACTGGGCAAGGGAGTTCTCATCCCTGCAGATGCATCTACCACAGGTGGCCAGGCTGTATGGTAGGGATTTTTTGGTGCAGAAGGGGTAGCAGCTGTCAGAGTGCTGGTACTGTTGGTAATTGGTGGGTTTGACGAGGACTGAGGTTGGATGGAGCCATCTGAGAGGAGGAAATAGACATCAAGGAAGGTGGCATGATTAGTGGAGGAAGACCAGGTGAAATGGATGGGAGAGAAGGTATTGTGGTTGTGGAGGAATGAAGATAAGGCGTCCTGACCGTAGTGTCCAGATTATAAAGATGTCATGAATAATCCTGAACCAGACCAGAGGTTTAGGATTTTTGGAAGCTATGAATGTTTCCTCTAGGTGGCCCATGAAGAGGTTGAGATACGAGGCTGCCATGCAGGTGCCCATGGCTGTGCCACAAATTTATTTGTATACCTTCCCTTCAAAGGTGAAGTAGTTATGGGTTAGGATGTAGCTGGTTAGGAGTACGAGGAATGAAGTGGTGGATTTGGAATCTGCAGGGCATTGGGAGAGGTAGTGTTCAATTGTGGCAAGGCCATGGGCATGAGGGATGTTGATGTGTAGGGAGACTGCATCAACAGTGATGAGTAGGGATCCTGGGGGTGGGGGATTAAGGATGTGGGGATGGTGGAGAGCTGGTACAGGAAGTGGTTGGTATCTTTAGTGTGTGAGGCTAGGTTTTGGACAGTTGGTTGGAGATATTGATCAACAAGGGCCAAAATTCTTTCGGGGGGGGGGGGGGGGTGTCCCTGTAACCAACCACAGCGGGGCACCCAGGATTTTTAGGTTTGTGGATTTTTGGGGAGCATGTAGAAGGTGGGTGTGCGGGCTGTTGTTGGGGTGCGTAGGAAGATGGATTCAGGGGAGAGGTTGTGGGAAGGACCTAAGGATTTCAGCTAGGATTAGAGGTTATGTTGGACTTCAGGGATGGGATCACTTTGGCAGAACTTGTAGGTGGAGGTTGTCAGACAACTGGTGGAGGCCCTCTGCCAGGTTGTCACTCTGGTTCATCACAATTGTGGTGGAACCTTTGTCTGCTGGGAGGATGATCAAGTCAGGATCCATTTGTAGGTTGTGTAGAACAGTCCTTTCTTCTGTTGAAAGGTTGTTGTTCTTAGGGAGGAAACTGGGGAAGAATGGTGAGGCCAGGTTGGAAGTTAGGAATTCCTGGAAGGTGACCAGGGGATGGTTAGGTGGGAGTGTGGGAGGATCACGATTGGATGGTGGTATGAAATTACTTTGAACAGTTAGTTCAGGAGCCCACTTGAAATGTAAATGGCTGAACAGTTAGTTCAGGAGCCCACTTGAAATGTAAATGGCTGCAAAAACATACTTGACCTATTGTCAACAAATAATCCAGGGCAAATAGGGAGCATCGTGATGGGAACAGGAATTCATGACCAAAGGTTGTTGCAGCAAGTTGAAGATCATAACATTCAAGTCCACAAAAAAAGCAAAATATATTTATTTGAAGAAAGCAGACAAAAATCCGCCTAATGTGTTCTTAAGAGACAATCTTCCATCCTTCCAATCTGACTATGTAAGCATTGACCAGATACGATTTAATATCAAAGAAATTGTATTGACAGCAATTGAGAGGTATGTACCAATTAAAGTGGTAATAATTGGTACTGATCCTCCCTGGTACAGAAAACAGGTCATAACACTGTTGCAGAAGCGACAAAAAAAGCATGCCAGATTTAAAAGAATGCAAAATTTCCAAGATCGGTGAAGTTCACTAGCAGCGACGTGCAGTCAGCACCTCCACTGCATGATAGCAATGCTAATGTTATTGATGACAGTGCCACTAAAGCTGATTTACTAAACACAGTTTTCTGAAATTCCTTCACCAAAGAAGACAAAGTAAATATTCCAGATTTATAATCGACAGCAACTGCCAAATTGAGTAACTTACATTAGGTGTCCTAGGTGTAGCGAAGCAGCTTAAATCATTTAAAGTCAAGGCGTCTGGTACAGACTGTATACCAATTAGGTTGCTTTCAGAGTATGCTGATACAGTTGCTCCATACTTGGCAATTGTATACAATCACTCCCTCATTGAAAGATCCACAACTAAAGACTAGAAAGTGTTGCACAAGTCACACCAGCACTCAAGAAAGGAAACAGGAGTAATCCGCTGCATTGTAAACCTGTATCATGGATGCCAATGTGCAGTAGGATTTTTTAAGATATATTGTGTTCAAACATTATGAATCGTTCAAATAACTTTCGGGAATTCAGCCAGGAAACACTTTCTGCAACCACTGATGTTTCGGTGGGAGAACACCCCGCCATTTTCAAGGCAAACTGCAACGGACAGGTGACGTACATGCAAATTTAAAACCTCGGTTCTCGGACTGATGTGGGAAAGATAACACACACACTGAACACAAGTGCCACCAAAGATGACCACAGTCAGAGCTATCGATAGTGAGACTACGAACTCACAGGTGAGGTAGCAGTGACTGTGTCCCTCTGTTTTTTGACGAGGGAGAGAGCCGGATTCCAAACAGAGTTTAAACAAAAACCTCCATCCCTGTTAGCAAGGTTGCTTGCTAATTTAATCTCAACTGCCTCCTTAATAACACTCTCCCAATAGCTGGACATGCATGCCAATATCTCGGTGTTATTATATAACACGGGGTGACCAGTATCCAAGCAATGCATGGGAATAGCAGATCTACTTGGCTGCTGTAATTGTGTGTGCCATTTATGCTCAGTACATCGGTCCTCCATGGTCCTGATAGTTTGACCAACATAGGCCATGCCGCAGCTACAAGGAATGCGATATACACCCGTCTTATGCAGACCAAGATCATCCTTAACAGAACTCAAAAGTGCTTTAATTTTAGATGGAGGTTGGAAAACACATTTCACATCGTATTTCTGTAAAATACGACCGATCTTGTTGGAAGTGTTTCCTACATAAGGCAGAAAGGCAGTAGACTTAGGTGTTGACTCAGAATTATCATCAATCACCCGATGTACAGTTGATCGATAGCACAATGCACATTCAATCTGTCTATCACTATAACCATTTTGAGGAAATGTAACTTCAAGATGGAACAGCTCAGCTGGCAAAGACTAAGCGTCAGAAACGACATGTGCCCTGTACCAAAGTATGAAGTTACCCAGCCATCCTGATTTAGGTTTTCCGTGATCTTTCTAAATCGCTTCAGGCAAATGCCAGGATGGTTCCTTGGAAAGGGCACAGCCGACTTCCTTCCCTAATCTGAGACCGATGACCTCGCTGTCTGGTCTCCTTCCCAAAACAACCCAACCCCAACGAATTACCCCTTCACGCTGAGCCAGATGGTGACAACTATTAGGCTGTAAGTACAAGTTGGTGTGAGTATGTTTCATGTAGACTGCATGTCCCAATGATCCAGCATCCTTCCTCCTAACCAACACGTCAAGAAAGGAAACGAACCACCCTCTTCTACCTCCATTGTTAAACGAATGTTTAGGGTGGATCGAGTTCAGATGTTCTAGAAAGACATTCAGATTCTCCCTACCTTGAGGCCAAACAACAAAGGTATCAAACTTCCTGGCAGATTAAAACTGTGTGCCGGACCGAGACTCGAACTCGGGACCTTTGCCTTTCGCGGGCAAGGCGAAAGGCAAAGGTCCCGAGTTCGAGTCTCGGTCCGGCACACAGTTTTAATCTACCAGGAAGTTTCATATCAGCGCACACTCCGCTGTAGAGTGAGAATTTCATTCTAGAAACAAAGGTATCGTCATCATATCTAAAGAAACAGGCGGGTTTCAAAGATGCCGACTCCAATGCACGTTCCTCGAAGTCTTCCATAAACAAATTTGCGATCAGTCCGAGAACCGAGGTTTTAAATTTGCATGTATGTTGCCTGTTCATTGCAGTTTGCCTTTAAAATCACGGGGTGTTCTCCCGCCGAAATATCGGTGGTCACTGAAAATGTTACCTGGCTGAATTCTTGGAAGTTATTTGAAAGTTGTATGTGCCAGGAGAAACTTGGGTCTCATTATGAATCATGTCAAAGGAAATGATTTAGCAACAAATAGCCATTCTGTATTCAGAAAATATCATCCTTGAGAAACATAGCTATCTATCTATTCTCACAAAGTAATATGTGCTATTGACAGGGGATGTCAAATTGATTCCATATTTTTAGATTTCCAGAAGGTTTTTGACACCATTCCTCACAAGCAACTTCTAATCACATTGCATGTGTATGGAGTATTGTCTCAGTTGTGCAACTGGATTTGTGATTTTTTTGTCGGAAAGGTCACACTTCATAGTAATAGATGGATGGTCATCAAGTAAAACAGAAGTAATATCTGGAGTTCCCCAAGGAAGCTTTATAGGTTTTCTGCTGTTCCCGATCTGTATAAACAATTTAGGAGACAATGTGAGCAGTCCTGTTAGATTGTTTGAAGATGATGCTGTCATTTACCATCTTGTAAAGTCATCAGATGATCAAAACCAATTGCAAAATTATTTAGACAAGATATCTGTAAGGTGCAAAAAGTGGCAGTTGACTCTAAATATTTAAAAGTATGAAATCATCCACTTGTGTTCCAAAGGAATCCACTAAATTTCTGTTACACAATAAATCTCACAAAATATACAGTGAATTCAACTAAATATTATGGATTACAATTACGAGTAACTTAAATTGGAACACTCACATAGCTAATGTTGTGTGGTAAGCGAACAAAAAACTGTGATTTATTGGCAGAACACTTTAGTAAGTGACTTCCTACACTACACTTCTGTCCTCTTCTGGAGTATTGCTGTTTGGTGTGTGATCTGAATCAGATAGGGTTGACAAAGGACATTGAGAAAGTTCAAAAAAGGGCAGCTTGTTTTGCATTATTACAAAATTTGCGAGGTAGCGTCACAGACATGATATGCAAGATGAGATAGCAATCATTAAAACGAAGGTGTATTTCATTGCAGTGAGATCTTTTCATGTAATCTGAAGTGGCAACTTCCAAATGCAACACCCACCTGTGCCGGAAGAAATGATCATCGTAACGAAATCAGAGAGGTCAGATCTTACATGGAAAGATTTAATTGTTCGTTTTTTCCCATGCAATGTTTGATAGTGAAATGGTAGAGAAATAATTCGAATGTGGTTCGATGAACCATCTGGCAGATACTTAAATGTGAACTACCGAGTAATAATGTATATAATAATTCCAATCCCAAAGAAAGCAGGTGTTGACAGATGTGAAAATTACCGAACAATCAGTTTAATAAGCCACAGCTGCAAAATACTAACCCGAATTCTTTTCAGACGAATGGAAAAACTAGTAGAAGCCGACCTCGGGGAAGATCAGTTTGGATTCCGTAGAAATGGAAAAAGAAAATATTTGTGTGTGTGTGTGTGTGTGTGTGTGTGTGTGTGTGTGTGTGTGTGTGTGTGTTTTCAATCATTCCTGTCATGTTTTTAATCTTCATTTGTTTAGACTATGGGATATTGTTTTACATTTTAAACCACTGCATGGTTTCTAGGCCTCACTTTCACCCAGAAGCTTATGTGGTAGCCCACCTGAGGGACATAAGCCATACAAGTCGTTCCCCTAAATCACTTAATATTTTAAAATGCAGTGTGCAAGGGGCATGGGATGCAGTTCAAGACTGCCTGCTCTAGGTTTACAGAGCTTTGTGTGCTACCAGTTTCACTGTGGATGCATGTTTTATAAATCTGCCAAACCCGTCGTACCTTCAGCTTTTGAGACAGTCCACCATGAGGGAGTTAGGCTGGCCACAGGAGGCTTAGGAAGAGTTCTCATTGAAGTAAGGTCTTATGGGACCAAACTGCCGAGGTCATCGGTCCTTAAGCTTACACACTATTTAATTTAACTTAAACTAACTTACACTAAGTACAGCACACACACCCATGCCCGAGGGAGGACTTGAACGTCTGATGGGGGGAGCCGTGTGGACCGTGACAAGACGCCTCAGACCTCGTGGCTGCCCTGTGCAGCAATTTATCACATTCATTCTCAGCATCTGTGCAGAGGTTGGTGAGCCACCAGTTCACATCATCTGCCAGCTCCTCATGATGCAGCAAGCATACAGAATGTATTCTTACTCCAGTATCAGCATATCATATAATTGCTCACTTACCCATGGAACTTCTTTTCAGTAATTGCCTGGAGAAACAAGACCATATGTGCTTTTTGCAAAGATCAATCTTTAACAAATAAGTGTGATGAACACTAATGGTTTATGCCAAGGTTACAGTAAATCGCCATCATGGCTTGTTTTAGGAGGTTGATAGGGTCTTGAATTTGACAAATTTTAGGATAAAAAGCACTGAAAGTGTGATTTTTCATTCTTTCCTTTTAAATTTATCACATTTCATTACCACATTAACTGATGGACCAACTCAGTGAAACTAACATGGCTGTCACCAATTTTCTCACATCATGTCTTTTGGATATGTCTACCAGATAAATTTACAGTGAATAATGCTGAGTAGTATGTGATTCTTGAATACTCTACAGCAGATGAGGTGGGACCAAAGGAATAAGTTTTTAACACACTGTGAGTCCTCTCATTTTCTTCAGGTCCTTCAGCACAAGTATCTAGCAGAGAAAATAGTCCAGTACATAATGAATTGCAAGAAACTGTCACAGCTATATTGATAGACATTTATCATGTCACAACAGATTTCAGGTTTCGTTTGAAAGAACATGATCAATTGCACAGCCAACAATCTTCATAACAAGTCCCCATAGAGTTGTCAGTATCATAATTTAAGAAGCCCAGTAATTTTAAAGGCAAATTCTGAAATGTGATGTGTGTATAAACACTGTGTTGACCACCTGGTAGAAGCACATCAAGTAGTGCACCATATTTTAAAGAAGTTTATTTTGTAAAACTTTGTGGAGGCAGACTTCCATGCCCTCTACTTTAGCTCATGGCAAGTGTGGTAAAACTTTTCTAAAAATTTTATATTGTCTGGAGTTCAATCAAACCTTATAAATTGAAGCTTTTAGTGTGTCACTGAATTGCTGACTCATCTATTAAGTTATCAGGCAGCTACATGTATGTGCTTTTGAAGGTTATGCTCTTCTCTTTGATTATTGTCCTTTTAAATAACAATATCTACTCAACCAATTACTGCCACTAGACCAGTTACTTCAGGAATTGCTTTTGACATTACCTTTGCAGCTACGTTTTTCAGCAGATAAAGCAAATAAGTATATGGTGTCTGAAGACCTGATTATAAATTTTCCAGTTGCGTCATCATATCATAATGTGCACAACAAAGCTAGAGGGCAATACTGTTGTGTAAACACCAACAACAAAGAATCAGAAACCCAGATGAGCAACTAAAGCAAACAGAGGAGGACATGGGCTGGATAGCAAACAACCCTTTTTGGTGTATTTATAAAAACAAATTTCTTTTTTCGGAATATGAATGTACTCTCCTTAAAATTGTGTGTGATGCCTTCATTTATATTAAAAGCACTGTATTAAATTATGTGTGTAGTAGCAATAATGTCATAGGTACCAGTCATATACCACATTTGATTCTGTAAAATTGGGTCTGAAATGTTTTGTGTTGCAATAACTTGGTACTTGTTTTTTTGTGATAACTAGTTGAATGGAAAAATGGTGTTACATGTTTAGAAGGGAAAAATAGCAGCATTCTGTTAATCCTTTGGTATATTGCTGTTCCTTTATACACATGATTTACAGATTGTAGTTTTTAGTTACTCAGTAGTTGCAACTATCTGTCTAACAAAGTTTTCTTTAATTTCAGTTCCCCAAACATTGCAAAGCCATTTCATGTGGGTCATTTGCGTTCAACAGTAATAGGAAATTTTATTTCAAAATTACATGAGTACCTAACATTTGATGTACTGAAGCTGAACTACCTTGGTGACTGGGGTACTCAGATGGGCTTGTTAGCAGTTGGACTGGACATGCTAAAATATTCAGATGATGTAGTTAAACAAAATCCAATTGGTTCCCTGTATGAGGCATATGTGACTGCAAATAAAGAGGCAGAACACAATCCAGAAATCCATGTTCGGGCTCGAAAAATTTTTGAACAGATGGAAAATGCAGATTCTGAGGAACTGGGAAAATGGCAACTATTTCACAAGTATTCAGTAAATGAGCTGGAAAAAACGTACAGAAGATTGGGAATAAAATATGACGATTTCCACTGGGAGTCAATGTATAGAGCTAAGCACATTGGTTGGGTACTGGAAATGATGAAAGAAAATGGGTTTGTGCAGACACAAGAAGATGGGAAATGTGTTATTGATTTAAACGGAAGAAAAGTTACTATTGTAAAAAGTGATGGGTCAATGCTGTATTTAACCAGAGACATCGCAGCAGCAATAGAACGACACAGGAGGTTTAAATTTGATGAGATGATATATGTTGTAGAGAATGGCCAAAGTGATCATCTTTCAACTTTGTTCACAACACTTAAGAAACTTGGGCTGCCATGGGCACATACTCTCAAACATGTAAAATTTGGTAGAATCCATGGAATGAGTACCAGACGTGGACAGACTGTCTTCTTAAAAGATGTTCTGGATGAAGCAAAATTAATCATGAAGAATAAACAAAATAAATCTGCTAGTATGTAAGTTTTATTTCATTGCACTGAATAAGTTCTAATTTTTTAAGTTTCAAAATTTTGATCAATTAAAGAAAAAAGATTGCTACTTATCCTAGTGTTCTTAGTTTTTTATTTGTTTATTTCATAGATTAAAATTCTTTCAATAAGGTGTAATCCCTTACTCCTATTCCTTAATGTATAACTGAAGTGGATTTTAATTTCTATAACGTTAATTCTGCTTACCTGTACCACTTGCTTATTCATTTATTTAATGCTTCTTCTAAATGATCAGAACTTGGGGCTGTGTGATTCCCTGCTTACACATTTATCGTCACAGTTTGAAAGGAAAATATATATATCTTTGCATATTACCCTGCCAGGAGGTGGGGACTCGCAGCTCTTTTGTGAGTAAATGCATTGGTGGGGATGGAACTCTACAAGCAGCCATATGGTGCATGGCGGAGGGTACCTTGTGCCACTATTAGTCATTTACTATCCTTTTCTACATGTAAATAGTGAGAAAAAACAACTGTCTGTATGCCTCTGTGCGAGCCCTAATTTCTCTTATGTTATCCTTATACATATCTATGTAGGTGGCAGTAGAATCATTCTGTGGTCAGCATCAGATGCTGGTTGTCTTAAATTTTCTTAATAGTGTTCCATGAAAAGAATGGTGTCGTCCCTCCAGGGATTCCCATTTGAGTTTTTGAAGCATCTCCGTAATACTCGTATGTTTATCTAACCCACTAGTAACAAATCTAGTAGCCTGCCTCTGAGCTGCTTCAGTGTCTTCCTTTAATATGATCTAGTGGGGATGTCGAACATTTGAGCGGTACTCAAAAATGGCTGACAATAGTATTTTGAACGCGATCTCCTTTGCAGGTTAACTGCATGTCCTAAAATTTACTTAATAAACTGAAGTCAACAATTTGCCTTCCCAGCAACCTCTTTCTCTCATATTTGGTCTGTAGGACAGACTCTGTTTTGACAATCTATTACATTGATTATGGCTTTTCTCACTTTATTTATGTTATGAGAGTTATTTCAGGTAAAACATGTTTGGTCTCTACATCCAGGTTCGACCTCCACTATTTCAAAATTTGTCATAGAAGCAACCAGTCCCTATGGAGGCATAAAGTACCCACACAGTGATAGCCCCGTGACTATGCAGGGATCACACTATCAGTGCACAAGCTGCTAACTCCCCAGACATGCTGAGAGGTATGCGGCCATGAGGCTCTGGCAGTGTATCCAGACAGACCTGAACGCTTCGTTGCAGATTGTTACAACCGTAAGAACTTTCCCTCCCTGCCCACAGCATAAGAGGAAACAAAATTAAGTGAACTGCAAAAACTTTCTCGCATCAGTTCGTGGTTTGCAACTGAACATATCGGGAATTCGTTCTATCTACAAAACCCACGTTCTTTGTAGATAATATAAAAAAAGCATTAAATCTCATATGTCGAGGCATACATAACAAAAAGGTTAACATGAGCATTTATCGTTTAGAACTCCCTCTCTTAGCTGCAGAGGCATGGAAAGGAGGTGATGTTCTTTTGTATGCTAGAGAATAAGTGAATTCTGGACAGCAAACTGTTAGAAGTAACAGCCATGGTTGCATGTTGTATTCCAACTGCCACTGTGCAGTTTCCATACATACAGTGTCGTTGCTCTTCTGGCATAGAATTGTGCAACAGGGAGAAAATAAAGCGCTGGAAGGAAGGGATAACAAGCAGCCATGAATGAAACCAACCTAGCAATAGGGGAGCTCCTGCCACTGACTGAAGCAAGGCTAAATGAATGGGACTATTGAGAAAACCCAGATGTAAAAAAAAAAAAACTTTTTCAGGAGATACAAAAACATTCTAGATCTTAAAATTATGCTGAAACTCCATTTTTCCTATTTTTCATTAAACTGAGTTTAGAGGAAAGGATGCCAATGCACTGTAGACCATTTTGATAAATTTTCTTTACGTTGAGTTAAAATTACTCAACTCATACTTTCTTGTTAGTATGCACAAAAATCAAACAAATTATGCCTGTTTTCTGTTCCCTTTGGCATTATACTCCACACATTGACAGTTCTTTGACACATGTTGGCCAGTTTCATATATGAGAGTAGAAGTTCTGGACAGTTTCTTCTTTTGATGGAAATGGTAGAAAGCACCTTAGGTGCACTTTCTTCTCATTTATAGACACATGATCTTGATAGGCCTGACTTACAGGGCTTAGTGGAATTACAGAAGGATCAGCCAGCTAGAATGTGTGCTCTTCTGCTCCATCAATGAATGGTCTAACTTTAACAACACCAAGACTTCCATGTGAATAGCACAGCTGCATGAATTGTGTTATGTGAAAGTGCTGTTTGTTATTTCTTTGTGTAGGCCTTTCTCGAGTTTCAACAGAAGTAGCATTCTTTTGATAGAACTTTGGCAACCATTCCTTTAAATTTAATGTCTCTTCTGTTTTTTGTATTTTCAATTCAAAATTCAACTTCGTGCTGGACTCTTATTAGTTCTGCATATTCTTTTGGAAAATATGTTCTAGTCACCTTCCTAATTTTCCTTTTTACCATGCTGAAAAAAGTAATGGGTAGAAAGTATTGGACAATGAAGAGAAATATTTCCTGTGCCACAAGCATTAAACAAAATCGTACCACTGCATGGTTTTTATTTTGGCCTCCAAATGAGGCAAAGAACAAGTAATGGTGTTTAATGTGTTGTCCAACATTTCCATTTCTGTAATCAAAAAGATACGGGCAAACTTCATTGGCCTTTTCAGTGCTATTCTTTCATGATAGAGATAAAACCTGGCTCTTCCACTTTATAATTCACACACGTGAAAGACATTTTCTGTAAGCTGAGGCAAGTCAAACATGTCTTGTATTGGTATCTGAGGCAGTTGCAGGTTCTGTATAAAATCAAACAAGAGGTCTGTAATGGTGGAATCTGTTTCAGTTTCCTATTTACTTGTACACTATTAACTCAGCTGTTGCTGCCCTTTCAGTGTCATCATTCAGTGATGGATTTTCGACAATACTATGAGAAGAATAGATTGCTGCTCACCATATAGTGGAGATGTTGAGTCGCAGACAGGCACAACAGCAAGACTATTAAACATGTAAGCTTTCAGCCAGAAGGCCTTCTTCTGAAATACACACACACATTCATGCAAACTCAGCTCACACACACACGACCACTGTCTCTGGCTGCTGAGACAAGTCTGCTGACAACTTAAAATTTTGAGAAATCCTACAACTTTTGTACATGTTGGGTTTCTCTTCAGTTAGGTGATATGATGGCTACATAACAACAAAGAAAGTGACAGAACATATGGTGTTTATATCATGATAGACCTACATGTCTAAAGTACAAAATCATAGGTAACTCAATTTTGCCACAAAATGGACATATGGGATTTCTCAATTTTCCAATTCAAATGCTCTCTAATTGCCTTCTGATTGGACACTATCCTTTTGAAACATGTACTCTACTCTTACTCTGCTGAGAGAACCAATTGGAGTGTAATGTTTGTGGCCTATGAATACCACTATACGTCTATTTGAAAGAGTACATCCAGCTTTTATGTTGTAGACTGGGGTGAGCGTGGGCACTTGCCTCTGTTTTGGACAATGATACCAGAAGAGCCAGCTGCATTATAAGGTTTTGTGTGACATCCACTGACCTATTCAGAACACGATTTTTAATGGTTTTTAGTGTAAGTGGCACAGAAGAAATTTGCACATCCATTTTCTGTTTGTTCTGAATTTTGAGAGATAATTAACAATTAATATTTCTGTAGCACCCAAAAAAAGTTATAAATTAACTTGCACTAGACATTTTTACATCAAACAAATCTTCAAATTTTTCAGTGATTTGCTAATTTTGATTTGGGTTTTGGCTGCAGTAATGTGTTAAAGTGTCACCTGTGATCAGAAATTTAAAAAAAATATAGGTCGCACCAAGAGTGACAAAGTAAGTTTTGCGATGCATGCAGCCTTTGCTGTCATCCGGTACCCTCGGTGGTCAGACCGTGAGATGCCATTGTTGTACGTGTTCTACGTAGTTGTCAGTTGTTTTGTATTAAGGTAATTCGTCTTCTCATATTGTAGCTTATCACTTTTTTTTCCCCACTGTGTTTTCCATTTTTTTTTTCCCAAAAAGCTGAGTTATTTTTATGAAACGAAGTTTGTCACGTGTTATTGTCAAAATCTGCAGCTCTGAATTTCTTTAATGTTAGAGCACATATTCTGGTGGTCATTAAGTAAAAAGCTTGAAGGTGTTTCGGCAGCCTAAGTATCTCGTTAAAACTGTCATTTTTATGTATATCTATATAGCAACCAGACAAGACATGGCAGAAGATACAGCTGATGTCCTAGGAATGTCAGCAGTAATCATCAATGACTTGAAACAGAGAAGGCTAAAAGATTATGAGTTTAATTGGAACAAAGCTTTGCAGGTAAGGGGAAACGAATTTCCTCTTCCTTTCTGTCGTATTAAACATTCCTTCAGAATGTTCTTGGGTGGGTGTTAAATTTAATAATAAATAACGTTTTTCACTCTCACTGCTGAATATAGTCTAGTAAAAACATTAAAGGTATATCATATGTTATGATTATAGAATGGTAACACTTTCTACACTCTTTCTCCCATGTACTGTTCTAATGCATGAGAGTTGTTGGATTGCTTGTGACAGTTGCCAGCAGGTTGCACATCTGAGCTCTCTCTTAGAGATAATGTCATTTTGTCATACCCACAGATAACTGTGATGTAACCAGTGGTAATTAATGTGCTTTTGTAAGGCAGAACATTATTCTGATTCTTCTCAGCAAAGTTATTCCTGTTAATGCCACTTTTTAAAAACAAGCAGTTATATGAGGAGCCATAGATCAGTTTTGGGAGATCATTTATTTTTACTTGTTAAGAAATTCAAACTTTGTGATTGTTTTCATGGTAGAAAGTAAAGGATGCACGGGGGAGAGATTATTATACAACTAACTAATGTCACTTTAACTGCAGAGTACATTAACAAGTGTTAAATGTTAGAACAATGCATAATACATGTAAGATTACAAAGAAAGTATTTTATACTGCTATCACACCATGTTTAGCACGCTGTAGACGAATGTATGTGAAATACACGCTAAGATTAATGGAGTGATATTATATAATCACTAATAATCACACTATAATCTCTAATTCAGTACATATTACATTAGCTGTGGTTTTATATTTCTTACTGGAGTATCAACTTTTGCATTGATTAGTTCATTAAGTTGAAATCAGTGTTAATTGTCGCTGCAACTGAGTTATTGACTGTCGTGGAATTTTGTTTTAGGTTGAAGGTGACACTGGTATAAGGCTGCAGTATACTCATTGTCGGCTCTGGAACCTTGAGAAAAACAGTGGTGCCTCCCTAGCACATAATTGCGATCCTTCTGTTCTTAATGAGCTGGAGGCCATTGTATTGGTCAGAGAAATAGCAAGGTTAGTGTTATAATTGCACTAATGAATTTTTATACTAAATATCAGACCTTAGACTTTTAAAAACTCTGATGAGAAGTTAGTTCTGGAACTTTTCTTTTTAATAAGAATTGTCAAAAGGTAATTTTACATATTATAATTTATAACATCCACATGTAGAATAATAAAACAGTTTCAAATAATGAAATGCAGCTGGCATTGTCAGAAGAGCATTCCATCCCATTGAAATGCTCCCTTTTTGTGATACAGATATCATCTGAAAATCCATTAACCACATATATAGAACACGATAACTTTCACAAGATGGTGCACTCAAATTCAAGAAGGATGAGATTTAAATCCCCTTATGGTCACCCTGGTTTTGGTTTCCTTTTGTTTCCATAACTTACTTTATGCAACTTCTGGGATCATTCTTTCAGTAAGGTCAATACCAATACCTGCCCATTTCTTCTCTAACCCTTGCGGCATTGTAATATCCCATTAAAATCCCACAATTCTTGTAGACAGAATGACAGTGGAGTGGTGTTTCTTGTAGTCTCTCTCTCTCTCTCTCTCTCTCTCTCTCTCTCTCTCTCTCTCTCTCTCTCTCTCTCTCGTGTGTGTGTGTGTGTGTGTGTGTGTGTGTGTGTGTGTGTGTGTGTGTGTGTGTGTGTGTGTGTCATTCTGCAGCAAGTTTTTCCCATTTGTGATGTTCTGATATATACCAATATATAAAAATTGAAAAGAATGCAATAAACTGTGTTTGATTGCTGTAAGCAGGAAATTGGGTGATTTTTGTCACGTCATTTTTGGGGACAAAATCTAAAAATCTTTGTAGCAATATCATATGTCATATGTGTTGTATAAATTGCTTACTGCATGGTGCAAAGTAAGAATAAATTAACATTTGAGTCTTTCCCCTTAGATTTGAAGAAGTGTTATTGAAGACCTACAGTGAACTTGAAGCTTGCCATCTTGTACAGTATCTTTTTCACATTTGGTAAGTATGTTTGGTCAGTCTTACATGAACCATTCACAGTAAAACTTGAGTTGATTTGAGACAGAAATTATGATGCTGATAAGATTTCAGAATTTTGATGTTGTAGTCAAGGACTTTATAGTGTGGATTTCCTTCTCTGGGTACCATGTTTGTCATTTGTTAACTTGCCTGCCAACTGACTTGTTTCAAAGTTAAGAGTTTTGCAACAGCTCCTCCCTCAAACTACAAATACTTTTCACCCACTTGTAGACAAACCTTGTATGTGTTTCTTTGATTGATGAGGTGTGTGCATGAGGCTGGTACAGTGCAACATTTATCAGCCTTTGAAAGATGACTTACCTACAAACCCTTATTCTGCCCCCAATGTCTTATCAAAGAAAGTTCATAGATTTACTGTAAAATTGGTGACACAAAAACTATTCCAATCATGTGCAGCACACAAACATTAAGTAATGTAGCTTTTCCAATATTTGTTGTCACTATAGACAGTATGAAGATCAGTTCCAGTTTGCACATAAAATTGTTTATCCAGGCAAGTACTTTCACCATATCAGTCATAGGTATAATATCAACAGAACCTTCACAGTGCGCAGTCACTGTCGAACTTTGTCACAACAAACACAACAGCATTAGCTTCAGTTTAGCTAGTCTGTAAGTACACCACGTCTCTTGATATATGACACACATAAACAAATGTTTTCTACTACATAGTACATAATTGGAGTCCCAAATTATTCACATATTGACTTGAAGTAAGAACAATGGTTAATACTGTTCACTAGTTGAAGTTAACAAAGTAATAGTGTCACATGGGTGTGAATGTGTGCGCACTGATGAGACTTCCATGGATATGCTAATTGAGGACATTAATGTTAATACCACCAAAGATGTTGTTTGTATATTAAGCAGGTGCAAACTTCAGCGCAATAATGACTAGCCACAAATTCTCAGACTTTCGCATTGATGATGCCTCTAAGGTTTCCAGAACTAGACTGACTATTTTGGAGTGGATTGTGAAATATAAAGGCTGGCGTATGAACATGTTGCGATTTTGAAAACCACATAATACTTTGAAAAACTCCTAGGTTAAATTTTACTTATTGGACTGAGCTTTATGTTCAAATAATAATTTGTTTTATAAAATAAACAATTAGTTAGTAATGTACGAAAGGTTGCAGAACTATTTTGTGTCTCTACACTGTGAATTACCTGTTTACAAGTACAGCAGTCATATTTAAACTTAACATCATTTATGTTAATTTCAACAAATTGTTAATTAATGGTGTCATTCAGTTCATAAAAAATCAGGTCAGTAGAAGTGTCATAGTAAAACTTGGGAATTTAACAGGCATAATGGCATAAAAGGCAACAGTAGTTTTGGATGTGTCCGGACTTTGATTGCAATTATCTCCTAAGTTATTTACTTTTAGGGTAACTGAAATTGTTCGCTATAAAGAGGGGAATCAATGTTCTATTATGAGTGAGATTCCATTCCTAGAAGAACTAATAATTAACTCATTCAAATATCTTCACTACAGAACCTAATTTTCACTCTGCAGGATTGATACGAAACTTGTAGCAGATTACAGTTGTGTGCAGGACCGAGTCTTGAACTCGGGACCTTTGCCTTTCGCAGGCAAGTGCTCTGCTGACTGAGCTACCCAAGCATGACTACAAGCTGTGAGGCCGGGTCTTGAGTCGTGCTTGGGAAGCTGTCGGTAGATCACTTGTCTCGGTCCAGCACACAGTTTTAATCTGCCAGGAAGTTTCATCTTCATTACATACTATAGTAACAATTTCAATTATTAATTACTTTTAAGTAATAAGGTCTGCAGAAAGACTAAATATACCATTGCAATCAGTGTATGAAAAATTATCACAAGAATAATGTGTTTGTATGAAACATAGTGTGAATAGTGTTTTGGTATGTGTAGGTACACATTGTTCGTACTTGACCTGTATAGCTGACTTCAGAGCCAAAAAAAATAATTATTAGTAGGAGTGCAATAAGAGCAGATATATAGATTCCAGCTTGCTCTGTTTCACCTTATTACAGATAGATAACTTTTAAAACAAATTGTAAGTGCTGTATGAGGAAGTGTTGATGCAGTAATCTTTCTTCTGGTGTCTACCAAAACCGAAATTAAGATTTTGTGTATAGTAGTTACATGTTAAACTCTGAAACTTGAATTAAGATGTTCTGGACTACACTTGTGAGCAGCAGAATTTTACACACCTTACTAGTAGAGGATAATGCACCCTTTTGTCTCAGTGGCAACTGTTGTAACGACACTTTGTTGCCAACATGTATGTTGACAGCAGTGTGAACAGGAATGCTACTCCCAACTTCAGACATGCGTACCTGAGACACAACTACTGGAAAGAGTACAGCTTCAATTTCCAAAGCATAAATGTATTCAAACACAGATATTTAGCTTCAACAGATTGTTGTAAAATATTCCAAACCTGTGACAATGCTGCTCTGAGGATAAGTCCAGTGCGTGTACAGTACAGTCCTCCATCCAGTGTAGGCACTGATGACCACAATTGGAACTTTTGAAGCACACTCTCAAAGATTCTGTGCAGGAACACTCCCGGGTACACATTCAAAGATACACAACTACACTCCAAGTGTGGAGTGATACCACAACTTCCTACTATTTGTTTCACATGATGTGTGGTATGAAATGTAGTTCTGTGCTGCTAATGATGTCTGCAGTTGGCCATTAGAATTGTCAGTCAGATTTGCTTTGCCTGGGCATGTAGGCTGTCTCATTCACCCTCCATTGCTGGAGGGAAGTCTGCCCTGCAGGGTTGTGTATTAGGGTCACAAAATCCCACCCCCCAGTGGAGAGATACGAAGCATATTAAGCATATTCTGTGAGGTTCATTCAAATGAAATGTCATCAGTGCGTCTACCTTTGCCTTACACATAAGGTGGCACCATGTAACTGCAGATATGGTGGCGCCACCTATTTGTAGAGCGACTGACGTGTGTGCACCGTTTGATGTTGCATAGCACCAGCGTGGTTTTACACCAAAGAGAAGGTGGTCACACAAGTTATCATCCACCACCGAACATGCAGGCTAGTAAGCAGGAACAACGAGGAGTGATGCGATTTTTGGCAGCGGGTGGAGTTGGAGGCTGTGAAATGTGATAGATGAAGGCTGTGTATGGTGAGTACAGTCTGAGTCATTCAAGGATTGTGGAATGGCACAAATGATTCCTTGAGGGGCGTGAGTCACTGGAAGGCTCATCGTGTCACACCCATGAAATGAAATGGTTGTGGAAGTGTATACTTTAGTCTTGGACAACTGCAGAATCACTGTGGACGAGATCGATTGGTTACCGGGTATTAGCATGAGCACCGCCCACACCATAATGCATCAACACTTGAACTTTCGAAAAATCTGTGTGCAATGGCTTCCCCACCAACTGACCGCCGAATAGCTCAATACTCAAATGGCGCTGTCTTTGAGTCATCTGCAACATTATCATGAGGAGGAATATGGCTATCCGTCACGTATTGTCACAGGTGACGTAATATGTTACCCTTTTGAACTGGACAACAAGCATCAGAGCAAGCAGTGGAAACTTGTGACTTCACAACCTCCAAAGAAATCAAAGGCCGTGCACACCAGTCCTGGTAAGGTCATGATGTCCTTTTTTGACCACAAGGGCCCACTGCTTGTCAAGTTCCTGGAACGGAGAACCACCGTCAATGCCCAGTGTTATCAAGCCACTTTACGGAATCTTAGATGAGCCATCAAGTCGAAATTCTGAGGCATGTTATCCAATGGCATTATCCTCCTACATGATAATGCAGGCCAGTGCGGTGATGATGACATTGCAGCAGTTTTGGTGGGAAACACTGGAACATCCACCATACAGTGCCGACCTTTCACCATGTGACTTTCACGTGTTTGGACCTCTAAAACAAGCTATTCACAGACATCGATTTGCAACGGACGAAGAAGTGTGTGACTGGGTCCAGGGCTGGATCTGACAACAGCCTACAAGCTTCTTCAAGGATGGAATTGACCGGCTCATGGCATAAATTTACCAACAGTTTTGGTGACTATTTTTGAGTATGTGTACTGTGTATAACTACATTTGTGAGTTAATAAAATCGTTACCGTTACTTTACACTAGTGACTGGGTTTCATTTGAATGCCCCTTATACTTCTGCTATTGCTGTGTGTGGGTGAGATCCACCTTTGTGCTGACCTCTGCGCTGCCACTGCTGGACTCCAACTTTATAGATTTGGGTTGGGGCGAGGCATCAGTGCTGGTTGACAGCTGCTGTTCTGCAACTCCACCTTCCCTCTTCAGGCTTGATATGTTGTCCCTATCTGAAATTGAAGAAGTTTGTAACCTTTTGAATGGAAGTATGTCAGGGATGGAGCTGGCCCACATACTTTCAGCAGTACCACCATCTTCCATCATTATTACGTACATTGCGTTTCTCAATGTATGTACCACAGTCTCCAGATACTACGCTTGCTTCCGGTGCTGCTCCTCTGAGTTTATTATTTTATCAGAAACAAAATTCCTTTTCCTACTTCCAAATTCTCTGGCAATATTTACGCCATGCCTACAAGGTGCTGTTCGGGAAAGTAGAGTTCTCATATTCCTTTCATGAAGCATCTCTGCTGAGGATATGTCATTATGAGGAATGATTCTGTATGAATTGAGAAACAATGTCAGGGCATCTTCCTTATTATAGTTGTAGCTGAGTTTCTTCATTTGTGGTTCAAAGTCCTGACAAAATGTTTTGTGATATTATTGGATTCATGATGGAATATTGCACTACAAAGATGTTGGATCTTGTTAGCTGTACTGAACTCATTGAAAACATCCTGCTGCAAATATCTGTTTTGGTACTTTAGCTGTTTGGGCTGCACCTGTACATCTCATTCTAACTGGAAGATGGTGGCAATAGATCAGTGCAGTAACACAATGATATCCACAAAAAAAGTCCGTGCGCAACACTTCATCATGTAAGGAATGTGAAAAACGTGTTCAGAAAAGCATCATTTGTGTGAAATGTAACTTCTGGTGGCATGAAAGATGTGCAAAACTTGATTTAAAATTTATTAATGACGATTTTTTGTTGTCGTGTTGTGACTGTGAATGTGAAGAAGAGTTGGAACTTATGAAATTTGTGAACTCAAAAAACGAAAACATAAAACAATTAAACAGTGATACAGAAACTCTCAAAAACGAAATTGTGTTATTAAAAGAAGAAAATGCAAAACTTTCTATTGAGAAGAAAACATACTCTGAAGTCATTAAATGTAGGCCTACAAGTGAAATTAATGAAGAAAATGAGAAACTCTGTAGTGAAAAACGGTTGTATTCTGAGCCCTATAAACAAAACCTTTGTCATTCTCAGAAGACAACACAAAATATGAGAAATAATCCTACGAATTCTGAAAATGAAGAAAAAAAAGGACTTGAAACGTGTGAAACCATCAAACATATACAAATGGCCAAACAAAAGAAACATAAAGAGAACCACTAGGTATGAAGTGAAGCAGGGCATTGAAAACAAATTGCTGTTACTTGGTGATTTTCTTATGAGAAACATTGAAGTCCCGAGCTGTAAAATCAATGTTTGACCTGGGATTAGGCTACATCAGATGAGTAAACACCTGAAAAACATGTTGAGTACCAAACAAAACGTAAAAGAAGGTGAAATCACAGCCGGCAATGAAATATATAAAGGTGTTCTCATGCATGTGGGGACGAATTCTCTTCGCAGCTGCAGTGAAAGTGAGCTGATTAACGAAACAAGAAACATAATCAGAACTACCAAAAACATCTATCCCGGATCCAAGATAGTGATAAGTGGAATTTTACACAGAAGATCAGTGACTGATACGTGCATAGACAGGATAAATGACGGGATACAAAATTAGTGTGATACCTTAGGGACACTATTTTTAGATCTTAATAAGTTTGTCACCAATAAGTGTCTATGACAGGATGGACTTCATCTGACTAGCTTAGGCTCCAAAACTTGCAGTCAAGTGTTGGCAGATGTGTGCACTTTTATAAAAACCAATGGAAACTGACCATTAGTTAAGGGGGTTGATAATTTAAATAAGACTACAAAAAATACGCTACTGGCCATTAAAATTGCTACACCAAGAAGAAATGCAGATGATAAACAGGTATTCATTCGACAAATATATTATACTAGAACTGACATGTGATTACATTTTCACGCAATTTGGGTGCATAGTCCCTGAGAAATCAGTACCCAGAACAATCACCTCTGGCCATAATAACGGCCTTCATACGCCTGGGCATTGAGCCAAACAGAGCTTGGATGGCGTGTACAGGTACAGCTGCCTATTCAGCTTCAACACGATACCACAGTTCATCAAGAGTAGTGTCTGGCGTATTGTGATGAGCCAGTTGCTCGGTCACCATTGACCAGATCTTTTCAAATGGTAAGAGATCTGGAGAATGTGCTGGCCAGGGCAGCAGTCGAACATTTTCTGTATCCAGAAAGGCCCGTACATGAGCTGCAACATGCGGTCGTGCTTTATCCTGCTGAAATGTAGGGTTTCGCAGGGATCGAATGAAGGGTAGAGCCACGGGTCGTAACATATCTGAAATGTAACGTCCACTGTTCAAAGTGCAGTCAATGTGAACAAGAGGTGACCAAGACGTGTAACCAATGGCTCCCCATACCATCACACCGGGTGATACGCCAGTATGGCGATGATGAATACACGCTTCCAATGTGCGTTCACTGTGATTTCGTCAAACACCGATGTGACCATCATGATGCTGTAAACAGAACTTGGGTTCATCCGAAAAAATGACGTTTTGCCATTTGTGCACCCAGGTTCGTTGTTGAGTACACCATCGCAGGTTCTCCTGTCTGTGATGCAGCGTCAAGGGTAACCACAGCCATGGTCTCAGAGTTGACAGTCCATGCTGCTGCAAACGTCGTCAAACTGTTCGTGCAGATGGTTGTTGTCTTGCAAACGTTCCCATCTGTTGACTCAGGGATCAAGACGTGGCTGCACGATCCGTTACAGCCATGCGGATAAGATAGCTGTCATCTCGACTGCTAGTGATATGAGGCCATTGGGATCCAGCACGGCGTTCCGTATTAGCCTCCTGAACCCACCGATTCCATATTCTGCAAACAGTTATTGGATCTTGACCAATGTGAGCAGCAATGTCACGATACGATAAACCCCAACCACGATAGGCTACAATCCGACCTTTATCAAAGTCCGAAACGTGATTGTACGCATTTCTCCTCCTTACATGAGGCATCTCAACAAAGTTTCACCAGGAAACGCCGGTCAACTGCTGTTTGTGTATGAGAAATCGGTTGGAAACTTTTCTCATGTCAGCACGTTGTAGGTGTCGTCACCGGGCCAACTTTGTGTGAATGCTCTGGAAAGCTAATCATTTGTACATCACATCTTCTTCCTGTCGGTTAAATTCCCAGTCTTTAGCACGTCGTCTTCATGGTGTAGCAATTTTAATGGCCATTAGTGTATTAGACATGTTTCTGCCAGTAAAACAGATCATCTACTGGTATTAAAAGAAAATGAAAAACAAAAGTCAGAAAACAAAGCAAAGGCAGGTGCTCAACAAGTAATCCAGAAAAAAAGGTTCATAATTTCATGCTGTTCCATCAGAATGTTCAGTCTCTAAATTAATAGAATTGGAAATAATCCTTTCAAATGAATTAAATGATGCTTCAGTGCTATGTCTTAATGAGCATTTGTTAAGAGAAGGTATATTACAAACAGTAAACATAACAAACTATGAATTGGCAGCGTACACTTGTAGAGAGGAACTTCAATGTCGTAGAAACTGCATCTTTGTCAGAAATGGAATAGCTTACAAAAATACAGAACAACTAAAGACCTAAATAGGGAAATGGATTTTGAAATATCATCCACAGAATTACCATCACACAAAACAACTGTAGTATGCCTTTACAGATCTGATGGAAACATAAAAAACTTTCTTCAACATATGGAAAAACATTAATTCTAAGTGTAAAAAATAAACAAACACTCCTCATATGCGGTGATTTCAATATAGACTTTAGCAAACCCCATAAAATAAGAGCAGAACTGTTGAATCTCTTAGTTTCTTGTAACTTGAAAATCACAATACATTCTCCAACACGAGAAAATTGCTCTACAACATCCACAATAGACCAAATAACAATTAACTGTAATCAACAACATTACAAAGCAGAACTAATAAAGACTGGACTTGGACACCGATGATTGGTGAAGACGTGTCAGGAGACATCCTGAACAGCAGAGGCATACCAGTCTGACTGTCGCCCACGCTACACCATGATAACCAGGAGTGATGGTTTGGGGTGCCATTTCTTTTCATAGCAGAACCAATTTGGTCATCATTCACAGCACCCTTACAACACAATGATACGCCAACAATATTCTATACCCCATTTTGTTTCCATTCATGGCAAGCCATCCTGGGTTTACATTGCAGCAAGGTAATGCCTGCCCACACCCAGCAAGAGTTTCTTGTGCTTGTCTTCACGCTTGACAAACCCCACCTTGCCCATTAAGGTCACCACATCTCTCCCAAATTGAGAACGTTTGGAGCATTATGGACAGGACCCTCCAACCAGCTCTGGGGTTTGATGATCTAGTGCACCAATTGGACTGAATTTGACACAGTATCCCTCAGTATGGCTTCCAACCACTCCATCAATCAATGCCAAGCTGAATAACTTACTATGTAAGGGCCAAACGTGAAACAACTCATTTTTGGCCTACTCAATTTGTGAGGCTCTTTCTCTTGAATAAATTACCAGTTTTTTTTCTGAAATTGTCATCATTTCTTTGTCTGTACATGTACATAACCCCTACTGATTTCTGTCTCATTCAGGCAATGCCTTCGTAGTGCGTATTTATTTTTCTTTCCTTTTTTTAGAGAGGGTATTTTGTCATTATAAGTCAACAGTAACGATGACCATCTTTGCAACATTTGTTGACTTTTGATTGGAATCTGAGCTGCAGGTCTGAATATTGTCACTAAAGGTTTATTGTTAATTTGTAGAAAAAATTGTGCCCATAAAAGTATTTGTGAAATTTCTTAATATCAAATATGAGGACAAGAGCTTCTTTCTCTAGCTGAGAGTAACCTCATCGCACTGTTTCAATGTTATGGAAATGAAAGCAGTGGGTTTATCTGCACTGTGCACTTAGTGTGATAATGCTGCCAAAGTGTCTATATCTGAAGCATCTGCTGCATATATTATTTGCTTCTTAGGTTCATATGTGACTGAACGTTTTGAATCCAGTAAACCACCTTTCATCTTATCAAAAGCTATTTGACAACCCTTTATCCATGTTCTATGGTTTGCCTTTTCTGAGCAGCTTGCTTATTATAGCTGCTGTAGGAATGAATTTACTCTACTATCGAGTTTGGCCCAAGATCAGTTGTAACTGTAACACTTTGGTGGGTACCGCAAGTTTTGCAGTGGCTTGCAAGTGTTTGGTGGTATTGCGTATACTTTCTCCTGATAGTGTATGTCCAAGGTACTCCATTTCTTCCTGCAAGAAGGAATATTTATCCTAATTTACACACAGTCCAGCTTTTACTAGTGTTTTAAACTATTCCTTTAAGTTTAGTGTTCTTTGATCGTATTTCCTGAGACTACTGTATCATCTATGCAGTTTGCTGCTCCCAGAATATTCCTAATTAAAAAAAAAATTCTAGTTACCTTTGTATAAGACTGGGTAGAATTTATGCAGAAAGATAATCTTTTATATTTGTCGAAGCCAAATGGTGTGTTAATAAACATCAATTTGTGACTTTCTTCATTGAGTGACAGTTTAAGGTGTCTGTCAAATAAATGTGTGGATAGTACCTGCCTCTACCTAACTTTGCCATTGTATCTTCAGCTCTCGGAAATGGGTATGTATCAATTGCTGACTGTGTGCTCATGGTGGATTTGAAGTCACAGCACAGCCGTAGCTTCCTATTTGCTTTTACTGCTACGACTAAGGATATTGCCCATTGGCTGTTTGTAACGAGTTCAGTTGTGCTGTTTCCTTCTAATCTATGTAATTCCTGTTTGACATTCACACACAGTGTGTAAGGGATGGGCTTAACCTTGCAAACCTCAGATTTGCATTAGGCTTTAAGGTTATATGCACCTGGTAATCTTTGATGCTTCCTGGGGATCCACAAAAAAATTGTTTTTACTTTGTACAGTGTGTTGCATACTCTTCTTTCTCATCTGTTACCTGTATTTGATTTACTGAGTTCTGAACTGTAAACCTGAGTTTCTTACAGAGGTCAAATCCCATGATGGCAATTGCTGCAGACTGCGTTGCAAGCAGTTATTGCTTGTACTACTGTAGGCTTATACTGAGCATTTACTGTACAGTGTTCTTTTATTGTAATTGTTTGATCACTATAGCTTGTCAGAGTACTCTTAAATTTGCTTAACTGAGGTAATCCAATAAATTCATGAGTTGTGCAAATGATTATAGTTTTGGAAAAACCTTTACCCACTTGGATTTGTTCTCTCTTCCCATTTATTTCAACACATACCAGTACTGCTTTAGTACCACCTGATATTACTTTGTGTATCCTGTTTTCAAATTCTTCATTGGCCCTTGCAGTGTCTTCCTTATATGTGTTGCCCCTATGTTGTTTTTATAGGCATGCTTCCATCTTGTGCCCCTTTTAATGATAATGTAAACATTTTGTGTTTTTGTAATAGCATGCTTTCCTGTCACATATGATGAAACACTTGGCATTTGATTTTACTTTACTTTGCTTATTGTGATTTCCATTTTGAACTAATTTTGTATTTTTGGGGATGTTTTCGCATTTCGGCCTATTTGGTTTCCCCTAAATTTACTGAGGCATAGAAATTCTGTTTTGAAAACTTTGTTTTCCCCTTTATGAGAGCCTTTTCCATTTGTTTTGTCTCCTCAAATTCCTGCATCACAGCTAAGCACTTTTCGAGTGTTGGGTTAGCTGACCTAATGAGGTTGTAAACTGGCATTTAGGAGCATGTACTATTAACATGTTCTTTACTGTCATATCTCCATATGAAAAATTACTCTTTGGATTTTCACATTTAAATTTACAGTCTCTGGTTAGACCATGGAGCATAGTAACCCATTCCTTAACTGTCTGACAGAGTTTTTTGTATGCTCTGTAAAACCTGTAATGTGCTTTGGGCACAAGAATTTTACTTTTGAAGTATTCAGTTTTTCCGTAATTTCTTTATAGCTTAATGTGCTCATGTCCTTGTCCAAGAGCAGCTGTTAAACTAAATTATAAATTTTAGCTCCAGCATTAGACAGAAAAAAGGCTCGTTGCATTATTCCAACCATTGTTCAGTGGGCCATAAAATGCTGTTCCATCTGGATCATGTAATTTGTAAATTTTTCATTCTTCTGGTTAAACGGGTGGAATGCCAATGGCTTTCTCCTAACTTCCATTTGTTCATGTTCTTTTTTTGCACTGCTTGATCAGCAGCCTTTCCTGTGTGTTACTGATAAGACTGCAGCAGTTGCAGTACTTGTTATGTGATGTCAGTTTGTTGCACTATCTGAAAATATACTCCAAACTGTTTATTGCTTTCATCTTTTCTTCCTCTAAAAATTGGTTAAACAGTGCACTTTAATAGACTAAGCATAAAATTTTGTAAATTGTGTACAACATATTTAAAATGTTCATAATGCTAAATATTCTTGATACTGTGGTGACCTAAACCGCTGAGTCCTTGATGTACACAAACTATTCTAATTGCACCAAGTGTGTTGTATAGGCAATGTATCTTCCTTCAATGTAGGATTTTTGACTTGCCCATTAATCCTCATCATTAAAACATAACTGTTGTAGCTACACTTCATCGTCAATGTGTGTCCTGTCAATAAACACAGGTTTCACTGATGTCAGTGCAGACAGTGGTGCTACTCCCAACTTCACATCAGGTATGCATACCTATAAGCACACCTACTGAGAGAAACACAGTCCTGGTTCCAGAACACACATTTACTCTATGAGCACACTCAACTTCATGAGATCGTTGTACAATATTCCTAGCCTGTGACAGTGCTTCGCTAAGGCTAAGTCCAATCCAGTGTAGGAACTGTTTGAACAGGTACATTGCTATAACTGGAGCTGCAGCAGCGACTGGGCATGTAGGCCGTCTTGTTCACTCTCTGTTGCTGGAGGGAATCCTACCAACCAGGTTTGTGACTCAGGGTCACAACAGCAGTGGTGCATCATGACATTGACTCGACAAGACATCAAACGTACTTGGGGGAGTTTACCTGAGCCATGGCTTCTCAGTAGCTGCATGAAACTTGTGACCATTGATTACATGGGCTCTCATTTATTTGAAATGTCCCTTAAACCTTTCTGACAAAATATGGGATTAAGAGGATGGTGCTAGTACTTTCCAGTAGAGTGTTGGAGGTAGAAGCAGTTGCATGTGGTTAAACAATTGGTTCCTATACCATTGACCAATGACATATAGTGGTAGACACACAAGTGGCTTACATTCCCCCCCCCCCCCCCCCCCCCCTCTCCCTCGCCCCTCCCACTTCCCCACATGAAACAACACATGCATGAAAATTGGCCTCATGTTGATCAAGGTGGATTGCCTTACGTTGTTCTTGGCATACTTACGCCCTTCCATCAATTTATATTTATGTGTAATGCAACCTACCAGCCACCGTGACCTCTTTATATGTTTGCTCTTCTTTGTGCTCTGTGACATGCTGTGAGGAAAGCCAGACATGTGGCACAGCAACTTCTTTACTCCATACGAGGGTGAGACTTCTGGATGGTGTATATGCTCATCTATTCGTATCATTCAGCACTGACTTGGCAAGTAATTTGCAATACTGTGACCCCCATCAGTTTTTTGTTATAATCTTAAATAGTAGACCAGTTACTCCTGTGGTCATCACATTGTTGTGTGCAACAGTATATTCAGGTGCTGATCATTTTGCCTGACACAGTGCCATGGGAAAATCGGTGCCTGGGCAAAATTAGAGGTGAACTGTCCCATGCTTGTCACTCGCAATCTCACTCTGCTCAAATGGACTAATATTGTGCATCTACCACAACCTGTGCCTGACTATCATATCTACAGTCAGTACTGGGTCTAACAGTGATCGTATGACAAGTCAAATTATGTTGACAGGAACACTCTGTCTCCAACACAGCAGCTATCTCTAATAGCATTGCTCATGAGGTAATGAATGAATGCATTCTGGAGCCTTCAGAAGTTCATCCATTTTTAGTTAGTAAATTTTTATTTCTATCTTTGATACATTGTGAGGTTAAAATTTTATGTAGCCAACTAGGCAACTTAAGAACTAGCTGAAAAGTAGGTTAATAAATTTAATAAAGTTGCTCCACATTGTGACAACTATATTAAAATTGAAATTTCTTCTTGTTCTAGTAATGCTGTGAATAAGGCCTTTAATGTGCTGCAAGTGAAGGACCAAGGTTTGCATATTGCGTCGCAAAGACTCATGATGTTCCATGCAGCACGAATTGTCTTAAATCAAGGAATGAGGATTTTGGGGTTAAAGCCCTTGGAAGAAATGTAGCACACACAGTAATTTAATAAAATACAACTGCCATATGTTGTCATGCCATACATCAATATATTGTACTTTGTAGCTCATGTTTTTCATAAATAAATGTAAGTATTTTTCTTTAAAAAATCATTGAAATGAATTTGGAGTTTGGAGTTTATTTTGTAACTTTTCTGTTAAGACATAATTTTCACTTCATAGAAAGTTGTTAAGTAGAAAGAACACTATACACCATACAGTTAATGCTACTCCAATGCATATTGGAAAGAAAATGTTAAAATATGTATGTTTGTACACGAATTCCCATTGACGTAAGACAGAGATCTATAATATGATCACTGAGAGTTAGAAAAATTCTGTTTTTTAGTTGCACATGCACATGAGTCGTCATGGTACCAATTATTTTTCGTGTAATTCCATGGAAGTGGAAATAATTTGTTTCTTGCCCCTCCATTTGCATGCAACAGCCCCTCCCCCCATAATGGTCCTCTTACACTTACATTATGATATAGCAATTCATTTTGTTAAATGGGGACAAATTGCAGGAAATTATTCATGAGGGGATAAGGAACAAAGTAGATCATATGAACTATAGATCAGAAATGAGCTCCATATAGTCACTCTAAACTCATCTGTGGATCCTATTACATCATCTCCAAACTCACCATCTTGGAGACTGAAATCACAAGTCTGTGCCACAGTCCATTTAACCGTAAACTCATTGCTTGAGTTGTCGGTTACAAGGGGCCTGTACCAGCACAGAAAGGAGAAGGAGTACATGAGTTTGCAAGTACAGCCGAGGGCTCATGGCATTGCTGCTACATCAGCAACCGTTCAGCTATCATATACAAGTAGACAGTAGACACACACACACACACACACACACACACACACACACACACACACACACACACACACACAGAGAGAGAGAGAGAGAGAGAGAGAGAGAGAGAGAGAGAGAGAGAGAGAGAGAGGACATTTTAACTTAGAATTATAGCCAAAACCAGATGTGAGAATTTAGTTAATCTGACTTGGTTAACATTCTTTGTTGTTGCAGTAAAGTAATAATGATTGATAAGATCATTTTATTAATCTATAAGCTCTCTCCAGGGTTCTTGTACATTGCCCATTAAGTAAAGACAGGGAAAAAAAATCATTTTATTTTATAGCCAGTGTCGGTGTTATTTTTCCCAATTTTGGCCTTACTTTTTTCTGATTTTGGTATAAGTTCCTGGTGGCTTATTTTTGAAGTACTGCATGTTCTTGATCTTATTTCATCGTTTCTCGGTGTTGCATTGAAATTGGAAATATAAGTGTCAATAACATTTATTGACATTACAAATGGCATTGATATATTTGCATTATTAAGAAAGAAATAATTTATATTAAACTCATTGAATCTAATCAATTGTAGAAAATGGCTTTGCAGCCATACAATGTTCACAATTTTTCAAAAGAGAGCAGTATCACAAATTCAAAGTTCAGTTCTGACACTTTATACCACTGATCCATCAAAACTTCACAGTATTCTGGAAACAGCCACCTGGATTCTAAATTTGAACATGATAGACAAAACTATCTTCAGCAGAACATCAGATGTTTGACAATATTCGCATACACTGCTGGCATGGAAAGTTTCTTTTCCACCAAATTATTTAGGGATTTGTATCCCTTTAGAATATCTTACAAGGATGAGACTTGCACTTTTAAATACAGCTGCAAACACAGACCTAATACATGAATCTGTGACCATAACAGTTGTTAATTCAGTGTGAAGATTCAACCCATTAAGTTTCAGTGCTTCCATCACCTCTGCCTGAAGCATTTGTCCCTTCAAATTTCTTGAAATCTTCCTGGTTTAATCACTTATAATTCATTTTCCCACAACAATGAACAAACTTCACTTTTAACTTTGAATACAGGTGATATTTTGTCCAATGAAGTCGGATTTCTGATATTTCTGGAAACGAAATATGTGGTTTGTAGACCTCATTAATGTTGTGCATCAGTTTAAACTTCATATTTTTGTAGTACACAAGTATAAATACAATAATCACCAAGTACACCACTTTAATTTCACAAACACACAACACAGCATTGTGCCTACTATGTTTCCTTTTACCAGCCAATCACAGCACAGGAGTCATGATGTCATGCAAACATGTTTGCAGTGGCAAAGCAGAACACTGACAAGGGAACCTCCCCATCGCACCCCCCTCAGATTTAATTATAAGTTGGCACAGTGGGTAGGCCTTGAAAAACTGAACACAGATCCATCGAGAAAACAGGAAGAAGTTGTGTGGAACTATGAAAAAATAAGCAAAATATGCAAACTGAGTAGTCCATGCGCAAGATAGGTAACATCAAGTACAGTGTGAGCTCAGAGGTCTTTGGTTCAAGTCTTCCCTTGAGTGAAATATTTTTCTTTCTTTATTTTCGAAAAGTTATGATCTGTCCGTTCGTTCATTGACGTCTCTGTTCACTGTAATAAGTTTAGTGTCTGTGATTTGCGGCCACACCGCAAAACCGTGCGATTAGTAGACAAAAGGACGTGCCTCTCCAATGGGAACCGAAAACATTTGATCGCAAGGTCATAGGTCAACCGATTCCTCCACACAAAAACACGTCTGATATATTCTATACGACACTGGTGACGGCGTGTGCGTCACATGACAGGAATATGTTGTCGACCCACCTAATTTGTACACTTGGCGAATGGGTAAAAAGATTCTTCTACCTTGCCCGATTTAGGTTTTCTTGTGGATGTGATAATCACTCCCAAAAAAAGTGATGAAAACATAAGAGTTTGTCACATAAACTGCAACAAATGAATGCAACAGTTTCACAGTCGCACAGTTTTCCCTGCGTTCTGTCAAAACATATGTTTTTATGGTTTTCAAATTTTTCCGTGCGTAGACCGTCAAATCCTGCCTATGTCCAAGCAAATCTGAACATGTCCTGGAATTTTGGAGAGCGAAGTTGATTATGTGTGAGTGCCTGAACTTTGATAATTGTCTGAAAATAAAAAAAATTAAACTTTTCACTCGAGGGAACACTTGAACCAAGGACCTCTCGTACCGCAGTTGCTCACGCTAACCACGGGACCACGGCGCTCCTGAGCTCACAATTTCCTGTTACGTTGCCTATCTTGCGCATGGACTACTCAGTTTGTATATTTTGCTTATTTTTTTCATAGTTCCACAAAACTTCTTCCTGTTTTCTTGATTGATGTGTGTTCAGTTTTTCGAGGAGTATCCACTGTGCCAACTTATAACTAAATCTGAGGGGGGTGCGATGGGGAGGTTCCCTTGTGAGAACATTTATTTTATTATTTACTCAATGTTATTGTTACCGTTTTGTGAATAAAGTTTGCGGTGGTAGCATGTTGTGGGCTACGTCCTTGGATAGGTCGAAAGGTATCAGATGCCATGTGGATTAACATGTTTGAAAAACTAAAGTGCTGAGCACAGTGTCATGCCATTCATCAGCAGTGTGTGTTTCTCGGGTCACAGCATCACTCCAAACACAACTGTTTGTGTTGTGTTGTGTTGTGTTGTATTGGCAGCAGCATATGTGCGGGAAGATAACTAACTAATCGGCTGCTGCTAGTGGCATGGCATGACACAGAATGGTGTAAGGAGTCCATTACTTGTTCTCAGTTGGCAGACAAAGATGTGAAGAGTTTACAATGTTCTTGGGGCATGATTCGGCAATTGTCGTCACATGTGATTGACCGGAATCTTGACGATGAGTGTATCTGCCCTCATATTCGCGTGCAGGCCATCATTAGGCCATTGTCACATCAAATGCCTCACAAATCTGAATATTACATGATTCAATCAACTGACCAAATGGAGATGCCCAGTGAGGCCCCTTTAAAACTTTCAGGTGTTGATAACACTGCAAAACATGAGTAAGCTACATCTCCATGTCCTCCAAAGTGATCACTCATCTGACTCCGTTCGTGCCCTTTATATACATCTTGCCAGGTCAGGTAACAATAGTAAACATGAACAGTACTAATGCACTGTGGTGGCTAGTCTGCTTGTCACAGAGAATTTCAACACTAATGATTTATATACTTGTTGATAGTGTTACATTTACAAAGTTACATTAACATCTGGCCAGAATTTGTGGGCACTTCAATTTTTTCTTTTCTTTTTTTAGGCAGTGTAGTTCATTTGACACCACATCTAGAGCCATAGTTCATTATGCAAGAAATCAATTGTTGTTTTAAGATGGTACACAATTCTCAGAGTTGAGAAAGAAGCCAAAATTCAATTTTGGCATCCAGTAACTATCTGCCACCAATGATTGTAAACTGCCACCCTTAGATTTATAACATTTTTACACAGGAACTGTAAGAATGTCAAATTTCATGACATATTGTATAATTGCCAGTTTCATGTTATGTCACTAAAAATTTCAGATTTCCTAGTATTATTCACTTGATAATTTACGTAAAATGTTCCTGTCAATACCAATAAGTGCTGACCCTATTCGGAAAACAAGCTGTTGCATCCCTTTAGCCACAACTTTTATTTCATAATTTGCCCATTGCATGTGATAAGTCCTGGTCAGGACAAGTATATTACAAAATACAACCAAGGTAACAGGGATAATCAGTCCTAACTGCCCCATGGAAATCTGTTGGCCAAAACATAAAAATTTATTAGGAGTTAATTGACAAGTTAACATTAATAAACCACTATGAGACCTATAGAACACTAGCATACAGTGGAAACAAGTGACAGCAATATAGATGGCTTGTCCACCTTTAACTGCAGTTTTTAGATAGCAGTACTGGAAAAAAGCATAAATTGAATAACGACAATACTGGTTTGGATAGATCAGAGAATGGTGAGGAATAACTTGGAATTTGGCTGTCTGTACTCAAATTTACATACGTCACTGTGTTACAGTCTGTGCATAGGATGAAATGGCAGCATTGTTGCTGCTGACATGGTGACCCCTGGATTGAGTTTTTTACTGTGGACACTAGCAGATGATCTGAATTTCTAGTGTCCAGCTATGACATCAGAAGGATTATTGTAGCATTTGGAGATAAATATGCCCCTTCTCCTTTGCTCTTTCCCGCACCTCTTTTTCCAACTCTATCTCCCACTTTTCTCCACACTCTCTTGAACCATATATGATTATTAATAATCTTGGATGAGTGTCCGGTGTCATCTTCAGTAGACTATTCAGTTTATGGCTGATTATGGAAATAGAAAAAGATCTTATGTGCCTTTTTACAATTTCAAAGGGAGATTGAAGCAGTGCATTTTTCAGTTATTATCCTTCCATGGTTTTTTCTTGATTCAGCATATGCATACGAAAGAAATTCCAGATTTTATAAACAAATATTGACATCATAAGTACCGTATTTACTCGAATCTAAGCCGCACTCGAATCTAAGCTGCACCTAAAAAATGAGACTCGAAATAAAGGAAAAAAAAAATTTCCCGAATCTAAGCCGCACCTAAAATTTGATACTCGAAATTCAAGCGGAGAGAAAAGTTTTAGGCTGCACCTCCAAATCGAAACAAAGTTGGTCCATTGTAATATGAGACACAATTTAGGTCAAATGAATGACGATACAGCTACAGTAGTTTGGTTTGTGTCATAAGCTTAACAGTTAAGCTTTACCAGGTAGCCATTGCTATGCGTCAGGCGCTCTGTCTGTATTTATACGGGTACCCTTCCTTTTTCACGTGCTTCGTCTGGTTTGAATTGATTGCTTATTTTTCTTTGATCTGATAAGTGCCGTTCTCTTTGCTATAGGTGTTTCCGTCACTCTAAGCTGAAAATGCATTACTGTACTGCGTCATGCATGGTTTATCACATTCTGATAATGAGTGTTTACGGCCTGTCGCTGCTCGCGGCATGGCTTGCTTTTGTGCGCGCTACTGCCACTTACAATTTTCTTTTTAAAAAAAAAAGAGAGGCATCGTCTCATTAGCGAAACAATGGCAAGAGACTGCTATTTGTTGTTACTTCCACTGCAGCTATCTTTGATAATGATCAACAAGAACCAGATAATAGACTGCGAATGATAGAAGATTTTCTGAACGAGAGTTTAGCGAAAAATTTTCTCCGTTTGAAAATCTTTGCAGGCACCTCTTTAGTACATTACATTCTGCACAGAAATTAGTCATCTTAGATTTAAAAATCTAGTCAATTCGTTTCTGACTGTATCACTATTAGGCATAAGAATAATAGGAATTCCTATTAGCAACCATCTCTTCTCACAGGTAGGAAAAAATTCAGAATGTTGAGTTGGCCATATTGACAAACATCCCAAGCAGTCTTGCCAGCCGGATTTTCGTAGTACAATGAAAGGCTGCTACATTCGAAGGTGAAAAATATGGAATTTGTATTTACTTCGTTGGATAATGTATGAAAATGCAGTGGTCGAAACTCGGGGCGGAGAAAAAAGCTCGTCTTCCACCTTTTTCTTTAAATTTATTTACTGACGCAGAGGCTTTGGTGCCAGTATTTATCTTTCGTGCCTACAAAGCATGCCTGTGTGCCACTACATATATTCGACGGCAGAAGTTAGTTGTGGCGGCACCTACCAACATTTTTCAGAACTTCCGCTTGCTTTGCACTCGACTCTAAGACGCAGGCGGTTTTTTGGATTACAAAAATCGGGAAAAAAGTGCGGCTTAGATTCGAGTAAATACGGTAGGTAAAAGTATGAAATATGAAGTGGGCCGTATGTTGTTGTTCACCCCTCAACCCCCCCCCCCCCCTCCCCCCCGTGACATTCAGCCAACAAATGTGGAGAACTATGTTTGGAAGAGTATCACAGGAAGAAAAGAAAATCTGATGACTGTTTTCATCACTGCAAAAAGAGTATTGTGGACAAAATGAATGGTTTTGGTTTCTTCTTGACAAATTGGCATGCACCCACAATTGCTCAGGAAGATGGTAGGATAGAAACCACAGACTAGTATGGAATATGCCTCCCTATGCTTTCTGGAAGAACTCAGGAAAAAGCAGCCACAACTAAGTCTACGTAAGAACATTTTATACAACAATGCACATCTATATGGAGTGGACACACAATCAGAAAACATTTCTTTAGAATTCCTGAATCCAGACAATTGTGTGTGTACCTCAAAATCCTGGTCCACCCCTTGTAATTTGTTTCTTTTTCCAAAAGAAACATACACATTTATGAACATTGTTTTGAATTCCCGGATGTGCATCTCTCTCTCTCTCTCTCTCTCTCTCTCTCTCTCTCTCTCTCTCTCTCTCTCTCTCTCTCTCTCTCTCTCTCCCCCCTCTCCCTCTCCCTCTCCCTCCCCCTCCCCCCACCACCCACCACCCCCCACCCCCCACCCAGCATTAACATGGTAACCGAGTAGCTAGCGCAATGTTACTATCAGCAGCTGTGGTACCACGACACAGAACCTCAGGAGTGTCCTCCGACAGGATCACTCCAGACTCTGGCACATAAATGAGCCCAGGCCAGACCTAGGCAGTTACGGTGCGAGCAGGTGAATGCACACCACAAATGTTATCATGTTGGCTACTGTATTATTCTGGTGGACACTATTTGTAGTATGCGAGACTGTGGTATCGGTTGGACTGGACTCTTCTTGGGGATATGGTGTTATAACAACTTATACTGTTGCTAGTAGCATCTTGTGTATGAGGAGTGGTGTTTCAAAACGTAAGTTCACCTATAATCATAAATTAGTTTGAAGTGGATATCTGCTCTAGAAGGTGGGATGCATTGAGCTATGATGTTGTTTTCATTCAAAATGCAATTTTAATCGTTTAAATCGATTGCAAAGTTTGGCTTTTGGGTGAAAATGCAATTTCTCCAGCAGAAAATTTGTTTCAAATTACAATAGGTCAATTTTTTCCCGACTGCTAGTGTAAGCAGTAGCTTAAGTCCAGAAGCATTTCAAAAGTTTGTAACAATGTTTCCATTATATACTGCTTATTGTTGTGGCCAACACATTGTCATATGCACCATGTTTGTTGTCTAGCATTGTGTTTTCGCTCGAGCTTGCAGTTCATCTGAACTATGACAGACATGGAAGAAAGTGTATGTGTAAGTGCTACTCTTCTTGATTTAGGAAGCAGCAGAAGAGTGTAGTGAAAAGAAAAGTATAGCAGATGGAAAGGTAAGTGATTTTAAAAGAAAATTCTGTTATGAAGTTGAATATTCAGTGGATTCTTTTTCTCGAATATTTAAAGTATTTATTTGGTCCTTACGACATGTTTTGGGATGCTTTATTCCATTTTAAAATCATTTAAAAGCATAAGCTGTGAAGCATTATCACACTTGAGCAAATTAAAACATTTGAACCGTAAGATGTCACCATTTTATTACACATCACAGTTGAAATCAAACTACTTGTTTTCAAATATGCGGGAAATCTTTATCAGGCACAAGTGTTCTTTTGATTGTGGCCAGATTGTTTTGAAAATGAGCAGGTCTCTTTCTGACCACCCAAACAGAACTAATTTTCATGTAGTTACATTTTGGTGGTGAGGCAGATGCATGCCAGTTTCTGAAACATTCCGGCTTGCAGTCCAAAGAAACGTGAATGTACAGTATTATTAAATGATGATGCTTTATGGCTTAAATGATTGTAGTGTGCTTTAGTACAATGATGCTCTGCAGCTTATGCTTTTCAGTGACTTGAAAATGAGATATAGCATCCAGAAATGTCGTGAGGACCAGGTAAATCCTTTAAATGTAGCAAATGGAGCATTTAATATTAAAGACAGAATCCGCAAGGTACAATAGCAAATGGCTGCAAAAAGTACCATCAGCAGATTCTATTACAATCACTAGATATATATTCCTCTGTTAACTTCTCGATTGAAACCCACAGTTACTTATTAACTGCTTCAGATAATGCGACAAGAACCTGGAAATGCTGGTGTTTGAACCACCATGGAGACACAAAGGGGGAAGATTCAGATGCTGTACCACTCGTGTCTATTCACCAGGAATACATAGAAGGGCTACAGACATTTCTGCAAGCAGCAGTAGGACGGGATTTTGTCTTTAGTTATAACTGTGTTCTACCCGAAATGATGGTACCTTGGGAAAGGTGGCGACACACCAAATTCTCTAGTTACAAAGTTTTGATCAGAATAAATGATGAACACGTTCCTGCATGTTTCAAGTGTTTTAGAGCTGTATTCTGTATGAGATGGGGCCCACAGAACAAAACAAAACATTCCAAAGAAGCAGAGCACAATTAAGTTCATCTCAGATTTAAAGGCTAGAGAAACTCATTACAGCAGATAAAAAAGTAAATGGCTGTATCTCTTTTCAGAATTAAATACACACAGCTCTTAGCTGCATACAGCAGACTCTTTGAAGGTAAAAAAAGAAGTGGTTCTTCCACATTTAATGTGAGGTTTGGTGATCCTGCTGTAGATGCCTTAACTATTGCTGTAGAATGAAACACAAAATGAAAGACACTGAAGACTTGGTCAAAAGACAAAGAGTTCAAACAGAACTTGCTGCTTGTAAAATGAAAGCAAAACAATTTTGTAAAATTATAAAACATAAATTGCCAAACATTTTGTGTGTCTGCTTTGATTGACAACAAGTGCAACCCTTACCAAATCTTGCTATCTGTGAAGCACGTTTTGAAAATAAGTCTACTGTTGGACTGAAGATCAGGCTCGTCGTGAATCAACTGAAATAGCTTCAGCGTCGATAGACACTCTGTCAGTAAAGACATCAAGAGTACATTAAAAGTATAAGATTATTTTCCCAAGGCAGAAATGAAATGCCCATGTAGTTCGTTTTCTCTGCTGGTCACCTCAAGAAGTCTCCAGACTCAGTGAAAGAAATATGCCTCATATTTCCAGTACATAGTCATTCATATTTGTTTATGGATTTTTTTTTTTTTGGTGCAATGGAGAAGAGTCTGTATGTCCATCTTTTCATAGCTGGTTGTAGGACTTGGCTGTTCAATACAGAATGTCAAATCAAACACTTTTCAGCTGGTTGTAGTGATCGCAGTATCAAGCAGAAATCTACAGATACCAGTATTTGAATGCTGGCCCCTATTTTGTCCAGAACCAAGGTTGGAATCTTCCTACAATGTCAAATCAAACACTTTTCAGCTGGTTGTAGTGATCGCAGTATCAAGCAGAAATCTACAGATACCAGTATTTGAATGCTGGCCCCTATTTTGTCCAGAACCAAGGTTGGAATCTTCCTACACGTCAGTCAGGGGGACCGAAGATGGTGTAGTAAATCTCCAAAACTGGTAGCCAAATAAAATAACAGTTTGGAAACCAGATGGCTGAAAGGTACTTCATTTGACATTCTGCTGTGGAGAAGAGTCTTTGGAAAAAAGTTGAAATATTAACTCCTCAACAATATCATAATATATATCAGCAAATGGTGGATGTTAGAAGGCTGGGAATAGACTGGAATATTTTCATTTGTCTATTATTGAATAAGTCGGTGGGGATAAGAGTCACAAGATGAGTAATACGGGAAAAGAACTGAAGGGGAAAAGGATATACATAATTTTTAAAGCGGAAACTTCATATGGCTTGGATGATGCATCGAAAGTTATGACTTTGCTATAAAGAGGAACAGCAACAGATCATATACCTAACCCAAATGTTGTCAGCTTGATACGCCCCATAAAATCAGAAAAAAAGGACTTAATCAATCTTCTGAAATAGTGCTTTAGTGACAGTGGGAGCAAAAATGAAAGCCTGCAATCGTACGTTCGATATTGCGGTGTCCGTGTTGTTCAGATACAATGCAAAGTCCCTTTGGACATGCGTATGTGTTGGAAGGAACAGGCATTGTGGCAACTACAGCTGTTATGAAATACTTGAAATGTATGTGCAATTGCAAATATGGACAAACATCACCTGTATAACAGAACACATTTCATGTATTTCATAACAGCTATAGTCGACAGTTTGCCTGTTCCCTCGGACATGCATGCATGTCCAAAGGAACTTCGCATCATGTTTCTGAACAACACGGGCACACAGTATTGTATTTTTCCGCTGATACTGGCCAAGCCACATTCGATTAAAATGTCTCCCCTGTACAGGAATATACATAATGAATGTGCAAGTACAGGATGTTGACACATGGTTGATGACATACGGAAGTTTGGGGCTGGCTGTGAATCGGGCTCGGATAGCCTAATTGTAAGGCGACTGCTCACAGTAAGTGGGGATTCCGGGTTCGATTCTCGGTCCGGCGCAAATTTTCATTATTGTCATTCCATTATACAGCAAGCTGATGGTTGTCCATATTCACACCTGCAAATACATTTAATGAATTGTATGTTTGACTTCTTGAGACAGATAATGTGGTAAACAATGTTGAACAGCAAGTTGGAGCTGAAGAACGTGATTGCTTGGAGAAGGAACCCGGGTACTAGATACTTTGAAGAGGATTAAAAAACATTTTTCCGAAGAACAAAAATGTGTAATTAAAATAACAAGTTTAATTACAACTTTGGTTGTACTCTTCAAAGATTGTTTAAAAATCTACTGCCTATTTAGAATTTTGAGTGAGTGCTCACAGAATCTACATCTACGTGATTACTCTGCTATTCACAATAAAGTACTTGGCAGAGGGTTCAATGAATCACCATCATGCTCGCTCTCTCTCTCTCTCTCTCTCTCTCTCTCTCTCTCTCTCTCTCTGTCTCTCTCTCTCAAACAGTGCTTGAGAAAAACGAGCACTTAAATTTTATCATGATGATCATTTCTCCCTATGTAGGTGGGTGTCAACAGAATTGCGGTCTTTGGTTTGGTCTACCCACAACATTATCTGTGTGATCGTTCCAATTTGTAATGGTAATCCCTAAGTATTTAGTTGAATTTGCAGCCTTCAGATTTGTGTGTCTTATCGTGTAATTGAAATGTAGCGGATTGCTTTTAGTAATTATGTGAATAACTTCACACTTTTTTTTATTCACAGTCAATTGCCACTGTTCGCACCATACGGACATCGTATCTAAATCATTTTGCAATTTGTTTTGGTCATCTGATGATTTTACAAGACATCTGCAAACAATCTAAGAGGGCTAATCAGATTGTATCCTATGTTGTTAATATAGCTCAGGAACAGTAGAGGGCCTATAACACTTCCGGGGAATACTGTATATTACTTCTGTTTTATTCGATGACTTTCTGTCTGTTACTACGAACTGTGATCTTTCTGACAGAAAATCACGAATCCAATTGCACAACTGAGGCGATATTCCATTGGTGTGCAGTTTGATTAGAAGCAGCTTGTGAGGAACGGTGTCAAAAGCCTTCTGTAAATATAAAAATATGGAATCAATTTGACATTCCCTGTCTATAGCACCAATTACTTCATGAGTATAAAGAGCTAGTTGTTTCGCAAGAACGATATAACTGAATTCGTGCTGACTGTGTGTCAATAAATCATTATCCTCGAGGTAATTCATAATTTTGAACACAGTATATGTTCCAGAACTCTAATGCAAATCGACGTTAGTGATATGGGCATGTAGTTCAGCGGGTTACTCCTATTTCCCTTTCTGGGTATTGGTGTGACTTGAGCAATTTTCCAGTTTTTAGGTACGGATCTTCCTATGAGCGAGTTGACATACTCTGAAAGGAACCTGACTGGTATACAATCTGGACCAGTGGCTTTGCCTTTATTAAGTGATTTAAGCTGCTTTACTACACCGAGGATATCTACTTCTACGTTTCTCATCCGGACAGTTGTTCTTGATTGGAATTCAGGAATATTTACCTCGTCTTATTTGCGGAAGGAGTTTCGGAAAACTGTGTTTAATAACTCTGCTTTAGTGGCGCTGTCATCAGTAACTTCACCGTTGTTATCGCGCAGTGAAGGTATTGATTGCATTTTGCCACTGGTGTGCTCTCATATGACCAGAATCTCTTTGGGTTTTCTGCCAGATTCTGAGACAATTTTTTTATGTAAATTATTAAAAGCGCCTCACATTGAAGCACCGCTTTATTTCGAACTTCCGCAAAACTTTTCCAGTCTTGGGGATTTTGCATTTTTTTCAATTTGGCATGCTTTTTTTGTTGCCTTGTGTACCATGGGGGATCAGTACCATCACTTATTAATTTACGTGGTATATATCTCTCAATTGTCGTTGATACTATCTCTTTGAAATCATTCCACATCTTTTCTGTGCTTACATAATCAGATCGGAAGGAGTGGAGACTGTCTCTTAAAAAGGCGTTAAGATCATTTTTATCAGCTTTTTAAAATAGATGTACTTTGAGTTTCTTTTTGATGGTTGTGTGTGTTATGGCATTCAGCCTGGCAGCAACTGCCTTGTGGTCGCTAATTCATGTATTCGTCAAGATACTCCCTATTTGTCCAGGATTATTTGTTGCTAAGAGGTCAAGTATGCTTTCGCAACCGTTTACACTTCGAGTGGGCTCCGGAACTAATTCTTCAAAATAATTTTCTTAGAAAGCATTCAGTACAATTTTGGATGACGTTACATGCCTCCCGCCGGCTTTAAACATATAATTTTTCCAGCATATTGAGGGTAGATTGAAGTCACCACTGACTACACTCCTGGAAATGGAAAAAAGAACACATTGACACCGGTGTGTCAGACCCACCATACTTGCTCCGGACACTGCGAGAGGGCTGTACAAGCAATGATCACACGCACGGCACAGCGGACACACCAGGAACTGCGGTGTTGGCCGTCGAATGGCGCTAGCTGCGCAGCATTTGTGCACCGCCGCCGTCAGTGTCAGCCAGTTTGCCGTGGCATACGGAGCTCCATCGCAGTCTTTAACACTGGTAGCATGCCGCGACAGCGTGGACGTGAACCGTATGTGCAGTTGACGGACTTTGAGCAAGGGCGTATAGTGGGCATGCGGAAGGCCGGGTGGACGTACCGCCGAATTGCTTAACACGTGGGGCGTGAGGTCTCCACAGTACATCGATGTTGTCGCCAGTGGTCGGCGGAAGGTGCACGTGCCAGTCGACCTGGGACCGGACCGCAGCGACGCACGGATACACGCCAAGACCGTAGGATCCTACGCAGTGCCGTAGGGGACCGCACCGCCACTTCCCAGCAAATTAGGGACACTGTTGCTCCTGGGGTATCGGCGAGGACCATTCGCAACTGTCTCCATGAAGCTGGGCTACGGTCCCGCACACCGTTAGGCCGTCTTCCGCTCACGCCCCAACATCGTGCAGCCCGCCTCCAGTGGTGTCGCGACAGGCGTGAATGGAGGGACGAATGGAGACGTGTCGTCTTCAGCGATGAGAGTCGCTTCTGCCTTGGTGCCAATGATGGTCGTATGCGTGTTTGGCGCCGTGCAGGTGAGCGCCACGATCAGGACTGCATACGACCGAGGCACACAGGGCCAACACCCGGCATCATGGTGTGGGGAGCGATCTCCTACACTGGCCGTACACCACTGGTGATCGTCGAGGGGACACTGAATAGTGCACGGTACATCCAAACCATCATCGAACCCATCGTTCTACCATTCCTAGACCGGCAAGGGAACTTGCTGTTCCAACAGGACAATGCACGTCCGCATGTATCCCGTGCCACCCAACGTGCTCTAGAAGGTGTATGTCAACTACCCTGGCCAGCAAGATCTCCGGATCTGTCCCCCATTGAGCATGTTTGGGACTGGATGAAGCATCGTCTCACGCGGTCTGCACGTCCAGCACGAACGCTGGTCCAACTGAGGCGCCAGGTGGAAATGGCATGGCAAGCCGTTCCACAGGACTACATCCAGCATCTCTACGATCGTCTCCATGCGAGAATAGCAGCCTGCATTGCTGCGAAAGGTGGATATACACTGTACTAGTGCCGACATTGTGCATGCTCTGTTGCCTGTGTCTATGTGCCTGTGGTTCTGTCAGTGTGATCATGTGATGTATCTGACCCCAGGAATGTGTCAATAAAGTTTCCCCTTCCTGGGACAATGAATTCACGGTGTTCTTATTTCAATTTCCAGGAGTGTATAATTGTATGAGTGGGGTGCGTATTTGAAATGACTCAATTTTTCTTTAAACTGTTCAGCAACTATATCTTCTGAGTCGGGGGTCAGTAAAATGATCCAATTAATAGTTTAGTGCCATTGTCAAGTATAACCTCTACCCATACTATTTCGCAAGAACTACCTACTTTAATTTCACTACAAGGTAAACTACTTCTGACAGCAATAAATACTCCACCACCCTCAGTATTTAATCTATCCTTTCTGAACACTGTTAGGTCATTTGAAAAAATTTCAGCTTTAGACAGCTTAAAATAAATGGAAATTTCTCATACAAATAGTATGTTACCATTAATCCAAACTCATTAATTTTGATTGTATTGTGTACACAGCAGTTTGATACTTCTTCTCATTTCTTTGAATCATTCAGAATAAAAAATTGAAGAATAGATCCTGAATTTTTCTTTTGTAAATTTGGTTCAAAACATATGTCCCTGTGGTTGGTTCAAAATGAAATGAGTCCGCAGATTCTAAAAATCTGAGTGGCAGCTGTGCCTTTAAGGAAAGAATGAGATTTTTCTTACATCTCTCATTTGTTTTTAATATTCAGGACCGTTAATAATTTCTCATACTAACTTTATCAATTACTGTAAAACTTTGCTTGTTGTTAGGTTTTGGTCTCCTGTAAAATGTTTATTTGTAGACTTACCGTATTCTGAAAAGTTACTTCATGTATATGCACAGATCGATCACTGCCCACCGCACCATTGGATGCCGCCTGGTGGCATTGTGGGCACATGACACAGTAACAAGAGTATGTAAGTGGAGCAGACACAGATGGGGTATCGCCCCAGCAAAGGTAAGGGCTGAAAATGGGGAAATCCGTTGAGATAAGTGACTTTGCCATAGGACAGATTATTATTATGCAGAGCCTGTGAATGAGTATCTCAGAAATGGCGAAATTGGTCGAACATTCACATGCTACTGTCTTAAGCATTTATCGAAAGATGTAGGAGGACAGTGAAACTACAACTAGGTACTAAATGGTTGGACATCTATGACTCTTCACAGAATATGGGGTTCAGAGGTTTGTCTGCTCTGTAAAGTAGGATAGATGGTGATCTGTGGCATCTCTACTGAAAGAGCACATTGCTGGTGCACACACAATTATTTTGGAGCACATAATTCATCTTACATTGTTGAAAATGGAGTTCCGCAGCAAACCATGCCTACTGTTCACATGTTGACCCAACAAAATCATCAATTACGATTGCAGTGGGTAGGGGACTATCGTGATTTGACCATCAGTTAATGGAAACATGTTGGCTCTTCAGGTGAATCACATTTTTGCTACACTAAGTGAATGGTTGTGTCTATAAATGCCCTCATTGAAGTGAATGGTGGTTCAAAACATGCAGCACACCACAGACACAGGCGGGTGGGAGTGGTATTGTACTGTCGAAGACATTCTCCTGCGATTGGACGGGACTGTTGTAGTAATCAAAAACACGCTGACAACTGTGAACCATCTGCATCCTTTCATGTTTGATGTCTTCCCTGACAGTGTTGTCAGTTTTCAACTGTATAATTGTCTGTGTCTCAGAGCCAGAATCATGCTACAGTGGTTTTTAGGAGCGTTATAGTGAATTCATGTTGATGTCTCGGCGACCAAATTCACCAGATGTAAATCCTGTGGAACCCATTTGTATCACTGTCGGATGCCATCACCATGTACGAAATCAGCAGCCTGTTATTAACGCGAATTACATAACCTATGCATAAACATCTAATGGCGCGTATCTCCACAAACCTACCAACAAACTGTCGGGTCCCTCATATGCAGAATCAGTGATGTATTTCATTCCGGAGACAGAGAAACAGACTATTAAGCAGGTGGTCATAATGTTTTAGCTCATCAGTGAGCAGCTCTTGTAACCAAACTTCATTGTTTGTGTGAGAACATTGCTTTTTTACAAAATTGATGCTGACTTGGGACCTGTGATATGTGCAAATCAGATTTTCAAAATTTTAATAATTGGGTGAAAGTGTTGATTTTGAACCATGGAGAAACAACAGTTACTCCTAACACAAACTCTACAGTGTTATCGGGAGGTAATGACAGCTATATTACAGACAGTGCAAGCATTAGTGAGTGCAGCAGGAACATATTTATAGCTTACCCACCAGTTAATGAACAGCTTGAAGAGTGGGACTCTTACCATCAATGATTGTAGTTGTGTTTTTTGCTTGTCAAATTTCTTTTATGGGTAGACAAAAAGCCATCTTTTTGCCAGAAAATTCTGAACTGTATCAACTAACAAAATCTAGAGCCTTTAACGAATCCACTGTAATTTGAGTTGCTTAAAATGTTTTCTGTATTACAAGAACATTTTTCAATGAAGATGCATATAATTGAAATCAGAGTAGACTTTTGGCAGCTAGAAAAGTGCCCCACACAGCTCTATGCAGAGTGAGCCACTGACTTAGAGAAATTAAGAAGGAATAGCAGTTTTAAATGTTTGTGTGGGCAGAACTACATGGAGTCTTAATCAGGGATGTTATTGTGCGGCTCTACTTATGCCCGATTTTGAAGTGAGGAACCATGTCTTGTCGAAATCAAATACTGCCTGCATTGAAGTAATGTAAACAGCTCAAGGCCATGAAACTGCCTGCACAGCCCAAAGTGTGTTTGATGGAAGATGATGCAGCAGTCAGGTCTTCGGCATTGGTCATCTGGGACATCACACCATCTCTGGTGGGGGCTTCACCTGCTCTGAAGGTAGGGCAGCCCCGTAACAACTACACCAGCAGTGCTGAGCCACACCAATAGTGCCACTGTTGCCTGGCTGTAAAACTTGTTTCCTTCACCATGAACTCAGTGCTTGCCACCATCAGCATGCAACTTACCGTGGGTGCGGCGTGTCAGCGAATAGTCTATAGAAGTGCCGATTTATGAAAACACAGCCAAGAAAATGTACTTAGACATGTTCATTGATAAACACTCTGTGAGATTACTTTCGGACAGCAGTGGTTCTTTGCAATTCCTAAAACAATCTAATTACTTAGGTTTAGGGATGCTGTCCTGGCAGGCAGCTGAGACAGATTTGCAGACATATGGATGTCATCAGCCGCCCTTGTTAAGAAAACTTCCAGATATACTGAAAACGGTCATTTGTCCAGTAAATTTTCTTGTGGTAGCTCACCCCACAGTGTACAATATTTTGGGATTGATTTCCTTCAGGCATTTAGATTTACAATTCATGGAACAGCAAAAAGATTAAAATGCAAGTTGGGCAAGTGTTCTTTCCAGGCAACTACCAGCGACAGACCTGGATTTCCACCTTTTGGCCAGTAGACTGGAACAAGCAGAAGATTATATCATGATAACCACCTGCAAGGAAATGATATTTCATACTGCACCTAATGCTCTCCACCTTTGTAGTTTTGTAGCAACATACAAGGTCACCACTACAGTAAGCCACTGCCCAACGGAGCAGATCCTTGGTTGCCCTCGCCACACACTCTTGAATATGCTGCACCCACCATCTGCATATGTCATCGCTGAAGCCTCTCTCTTCTGAGTGTGTGCCCCACTGTGGGCCCTTCGGTTTGGGTCCCAGCCAACCTGGATCTGCAGGATGATCTCTGCCCACCACAGGTCCATCGGCCTCCGCACACAGACTTCTGCATTGCCATTGAAACTTAATTCAGCTCCGCCATCTTGGTTAGCAGTCACTTCTCTATCCCCAGTGGACCGGACCCTCCAGTCCTCTGATGACTCAAGCATCTCCCTTCGAACCTTGACCTTATGCAGCGATGCCCACACATATCAACCCATTGTTGTCCATGGTGGCAGCTCCTCTAGACCATGTGCTGCTTGTGTTTTTTTCCCCAGAAGTTGTTGCTAGGGGGAAGGGACATTGTGGTGCCACCTGACATTTTCATGGAGACCTTGTAATTTGCGCAGTATTACTGTCGACTTCTGTGGTGACACTACTCAGATAGTGCTGATCCACTGGCACATCCTGTGAATGGATCAGCCTAGATTCTGGCAAACAAGATGGTACAAGGCTGGCCTAAGCAGTTTTGATGCAAGCAGTGGAGTGTTCCTATGTGTGTTATCGTATTGGCTATGGTGTTATTCTGATGGACTCTATTTGTAATATACAGGACTATGATGTTTTACTAAATGAAGCATTCCTAAACACTCTCCCCATTAAGAAACTCTTTAGAGCTTTCACAAAGTGGTTTTAACGGACACACCAAATCGTGTAACTTTGTTCTACTGCTTTGATATGACATGATGATAAATTTTTGAAAAAAAAAAAAAACCATGAATTTTCATTACACTGTAGTTACCTGAAAATGGGGGAGGAGGCATGATTTAAAAGAAAGAAAAAAGCAGCAATCAGTCAATGACCTTTATTAGCCTCTGAGAACAGATCTTTAAGCACTTTACCCGCTGCATTTGAATGTATATTGATTCCAAGAAGCTAAGGAGTCCGTGCCAGTACAGGTTTAGGAAGTATCACTGACATATGGTTAGCTAGTCTATTGGAGATTTCATGTTCGACTGCAGCTTATGGGCTTGATGTTGTGCAGTCTGAGCTTGACTATGGATGCTAGGAGATGACAGTTTATTGCTCTTTATCAGAGTATATTATGATATTAACATTTTTACTGGTTTAAAACTATGCTCTCGGCTGGGACGTCGCACTTCAACCCTCGCAATAACATACCAAAGGGGAAAGGGGGGGGGGGATTTAATTTATGTCTAGCTTTTGAAAGTATCGTAATCTAGTCAGTTACTTTACATTTTGGAAAAAAATCAATGTTTTTAATTTCTTCTACCAGACTGCATAAATGTTTCAAATTTTTCAGTTGAACTTACCCCAAAAATTCAAGTCTTAGTGCTAGGTCTCACTTTCCCCAAGGAATGTCATATTCAATATTTTCAGGCTCAGGACCTTACTTACAGATAGTATGTCTTTTAGAAAGTATGTTGTGAGTGAAAGTAAACAATAATGAATGAAATTTTCATTTTTGAATTTTTTTTATGGTGGGCATTAAGTAGTCTCCCTCAGTGTGTTGATATTGCTCAAGATATGCTAAAATATATTTTCATATTTTAAGTTTCTGGACCATACGTACACATTAGTACCTCTTTGAAACATATATGTTGTTTTTGTTGTTGTTGTTTTCAGTCCAGAGACTGGTTTGATGCAGCTCTCCATGCTACTCTATCCTGAACAAGATTCATCATCTCCGAGTAACTACTGCAACCTACATCCTTCTGAATCTGTTTAGTGTATTCATGCCTTGTTCTCCCCCTACAGTTTTTATCCTCCACACTTCCCTCTAATACTAAATTCATAATCCCTTGATGCCTCAGAATGTGTTCTACCAACCAATCCCTTCTTTTAGTCAGATTGTGCCACAAATTTCTCTTCTCCCCAGTTCTATTCAGTACCTCCTCATTAGTTACATGATCTACCCATCTAATCTTCAGCATTCTTCCGTAGCACCACATTTCGAAAGCTTCTATTCTCTTCTTGTCTAAACTGTTTATCGCCCATGTTTCACTTCCATACATGGCTACACACCATAAAAATACTTTCAGAAAAGACTTCCTCACACTTAAATCTATACTCGATATTAACACCTTTCTCTTCTTCAGAAGGCTCTAGGTAAAAAAAAATTAACATATTTTTTTAAAAAATTTTAGGATGGGCGTAAAATACCCCCTTGGTAACACACATTATCTAAAATGCATTGTTATTGCTAGGGCTAACCTGGATACCATACCTGCATGTGTAGCATGCTACCAGTTGCACTGTCCAAACACAACTTGCGGACTAATTCCTTAGTTCCAACTTACCACCTGTTTCTCCACATACCTTCCAAACTCAGAGGTTTTCCCACAAAGATACTGGGCCAGTACTTCTGGGATACAAGATGCGAAGGAAATGTTGACTTATCCCAGTAATGTCGCTGGTGCTTTTGCTCAACATATTTTTTACTCTTTATGACATAATTAAAATTATATGCTGAACCAGGACTAAATCCCAGAAACCTTAACTCCATGGGAGAGCCTTGAAAGCTATGGAGGGGAACTTATGGCAAATTGAGCCTTTGAATTTGGCTGTGAAGCATGCTAAGTGAATGTAATTTGTAGTGCAGTGCTCATGATGGCTTTAAGTCAAAGGCAAGTGCACAGTTTTAACTTAACACCAGAAGCTAGTGTGGGACAGTTCAGGGTCTCTGATACCACAAGAATGAAAGATTACACACAAGGAGATACGAAATGAGCCATAATGCACTGTCAGAAAAAAAAAAAAAAAAAAAAAAAAAAAAAACACTGCTCCTAGAAGGAGTTGTGTGAGATAAACAAAAGTTGGTAGGCATGTTTCTACACGTGAAAGAAGAGATCAACTCAAATTTCATGCCACTGTGTTATGAAAAAGATAGTTGCTACTCACCATATAGCGGAGAAACTGAGTCACAGATAGGCACAACAAAAACAGTGTCAGAAGGTGAGCTTCCAGCCAACAAGGCCTTCATCGAAAATAGACAAAAACACACACACACAAACTGCTGCTGAGGCAGCCAGGGGTGGTCATATGTGTGTGAGTTGTGGTTTTTTTTTTTTTTTTTTTTTTTGTGTGTGTGTGTGTGTGTGTGTGTGTGTGTGTGTGTGTGTGTGTTTTGTCTATTTTTGACAAAGGCCTTGTTGGCCGAAAGCTCATTTTCTGGCAGTCTTTTTTTATTGTGCCTATCTGCAACTTAGCATTTCTGCCATATGATGAGTAGCAACTATCCTTTTCATAATACTGTTACATTCCACTGTGGGTTTTCCATTGTTCAAATTTCATGCCAGTTGCACAAGAGTAGTGCTAGTGGTGGCACTAAGGGAACGCACATCAGGTTTGCTTTAAATTCATGCTGTAATGGTCGTGAGTATTAGATACCTCTGAAATTGGCTGTAGTGAGTTAATGTTAGTCATGAATGCCTTTAAGACTATGAAGACACCATTATCAACAATTCACCATGTTTAAACAAGGTCATGCAATAGGACTATGAGGAGCTGGATGTTCCGTCTGAGATATTGTAGAAAGACTTAGCAGCAATGTAATCGCTGTACACGATTGCTGGCAGTGGTGGTCATGGGAAGGTACGATTGCAAGAAGACTGAGTTCCGGATGGCCATGTGGCACTACTGAGAGGGAAGACTGCTGTTTTCAGCTTATGGCTGTGGAACATTGTACTGCATCTGCAGCAGCAGTTGGCTCCACAGTGACACAGTGAACTATTACAGATCGGTTACTTCAAGGACGGCTCTGACCCAGATGCCCTGTGTCGTGCATTCCACTGGCCCCGAACAACGGCCATTGCAACTTCAGTGTTATTAAGCAAGAGCTCATTGGAGGGTGGAGTGTAGGTCTGTTGCATTTTCTGATGAAAGCCTACCCTGCCTCAGTGCCAGTGATGGTCATGTGTAGGTTTGAAGGAGACCAGGTGGGTGACTGCAACCAAACTTCCTGCATCCTTGATACTCGACCTAAACCTCGGGTTATGGTCTGGAGTGTGATTTCATATGGCAGCAGGAGCACTCTCGTGGTTTTCCCGTGCACTGTGATTGTAAATTTGTATGTCAGTCTGGTGATTGGACCTGTTGACCTGCCATTCACGAACAGCATTCCAGGGGATGTTATCCAACTGGAAACACTTGCCCACATGCCGCTGTTGTAACCTGAGTTGCCAAATGTTTGATTTTTTTTTTTATCAAACTGTTCAGTATTTCAACCCTTTGCTTGGTGTTCGTTGCCAAAGTATAAACTGTTTTGTACTTTTAGAAATCCATTCATATCCATGATTTATTTATTGATTTGCAAAATCAAGTCTGGGAACATGTGATGCACTGTTGCCAGCCAGTTATAAAGTCAAGCTTTATTGTCCACAAACTTGTTTCTGTGGAAAACACTTTTAAACAGAAAAGAAACCCCTAACTTTTAAAAAAAATTATCGAAAGGATAATGTTGGTTCCTCGCAACAAGGCCTGTTGGTCATTTATGGTGTGAGACTAGAAACAAATTGATGTCGGTATGGTAAAAATGTAATTCTGCGGTTTTTATAATTGTAGGTTTGCAACATATTATGACTTTTTACAAAAAATATTGAAAGCTGTAACTAACAGTGTACAGTAAAGATAATTTGTAATGTTTACTAAGTGCTTTGTTGTGTTCAGCCTCAGCCTTCAGCTCAGCAAATCCTTTTGCCTGGCAGTGTTCAGTAATTTTTGTAATTTAATGTGGTAACACTATCTGTAACCCAACATGCTTTACAGTGTGTCAACATGTTGCCTTGCCCTGCTCAATCACCAGATATGCCTCCAATCGAGCATGTATGGGTCGTAATTGGATGACAACTCCTGCGTCATTCACAACCAGCATTAGCTGTTGTGTGTTGACTGATGAAGTGCAACAGCCATGGAACTCCATGCCACAAACTGACATCCAGCACATGTATGACACAATGCATGCACATTTGCATACTTGCATTCACCATTCTGGTGGTTACCTGGTTATTGATGTAACAGCATTTCACATTTGCAATGGCTTTTCTCACTCTTACGTTAGCCTGTTATCTTGCAACATTAATTGCTTAAATATATTACCTACACAAATGTGCTCCCCAAAATTTCTCATTAATTATTTATTTGTGTTCAGATTTTTTTTCCATCAGAGTAAATTAGGAAATTAGCACACATTTTCAGAGTCTCTGTAAAGATAAGTGGATAAAGAAGACACCAAAGAGAGAGTAAATTGTAGAATTTTCCCAATATCTCTGAAATATTTGGTCTAATTTTTATTTCATTTGCCTTTTTATAAATATCTGGTTTCCCAGTTATTGGAGAGCGTGGCTTAGATGTATGATCGACCAACTAGTCTGTATTCCAGCTGTAGTTTAGAGTATTATGATAATTTGAGGAGCTGCTGTGACGTGCACGCGCCCCCCCCCCCCCCCCCCCCCACACACACACACACACACACGATATTACCACATATCCCAATATCTTGAATGGCCAGATGGGTCTAACAAGCTTATTATCCCAACCTGATCGCTTTCAATAGTGTGTGACACGTGTCATTCCATGAGAGAATGTGGAGAGGTTTGTAATTTAGCCCAGAATATTGGCCCAGTGTTGTGATCAGGGACTGTATGCACCACTGCTCCTCACCTTGCTGGCCAAATACTGGCAGTGAAAACTCCTTCCACCTCCGGGATTAGTACAGGCTACATTTGCGTCAGATGCCACCACAAAAGTATGGCTTAGCACCCTCAGCCTCTGAGACAATTTGGGTGTACTTGGACACCATTAATAGAAAACGTGAGACATTGGAGGGAAGGGAATGTTTGACACAAATTACCTTTCAGGTAGAATTTTATTTTTTTGTTAACAAGTAGGACAACTCCTGTTCTTTCGAGTTGCCTTCTATTTGCACCCACAAGTTCACAGTTAGGTCCATCCACATGAACAACAACACAAACTAAAGCATGTAATGCAGACATTTTACGCATCATCTGTCAGTCTTCTCAGCATTACTTGGAGCACCTGGCTTGACACTGCCAATAAGTTTTACAATAATGTCCAGAGCTCGATAGTTTTGTTTCATGCACTGAAAGATTCTATTCACTGCGTATGTGGCTGTACAGTGTGCCACAGCACCCTTGTTCCACTAAATCATAGTTCTTGCTTCTTTGCTGTTCTACAAAATTTCACAGACTAAATACTCTGTGTTGTCTCTATTCTGTGGGAACCTTAAACATGCAACACTCACTTTTATCAACCATGCTCCTACTGTCCTCGGTGATACTGCATCAACCTATATGTTAATAATGGTGATACAGCAACCTCCATTTTAATGAGGAAAGTTTCTCAAATGATAAATGATGCATTCAGAAAAAGTGTTTCTCCCAAATACTCATTAATAGTATTACACACTTGACTGAACACTGCACTGTGGAAGGTTCCACCCAGTTCCACAAAGTCTTAGTTCATACCCAGGCAATATTCTCTGTTAATACTAATCCCATCTAAATTCAGGGAGCAGTGATATGTCAAAAACATTCTGCAGCATTGTCAGAGGCAAAACAGTCTCAGTATTTGCCTGCAAGATCAACATCGAGCTGAACGACCGGCAAATTAATCTCTTTTGTGTGAAACTCCGTGGTATTCACTATTTCTTGGTCAAAACAAAGTATGTATTTAAGTGTATTTAGTGGTTTCAGTGCTGTTACACATTTATGGCTCGATATTTTAAAAAATTGGTGTATCTGACATAGCCCACCAAAACATTGAAACTGTCAAAGCACACATTCATTTTTGCATTGTAAAACCACCTTGCTGCACTGAAACATATTCCTTAAGTTCTTTTCAGATTTCTTGAATACTGAGCCAGCCTGGACCTCATCAAAAAAGACTTTGATAAGGTAGAAATGGGCTATGATACATGAAGGTTCCATGGGCAGAAGAAGACATTCTAATTAGTATAGGAAGCTTTTAAAATTCATGTTTTATCTAAAGCTAGAATGCAAATGGTAAACCATAAACAAAAATAATTGGCCCAGTTGTTTAATTAGACTTTTTTTCTGATCTGCTCAATAGCTTAACACTTTGCAGAAGGGCACTAACTTGTGAGTCAGTGACACAAACCAACCCCAGAACAATCTCATAGTACAGAATAATGATTGTTGGCATGGTATATTGGTTGCTCTGGGTGTAGTTTTTCGAATGTTTACCTTACCTTTGTAATAAATGGTTGGCTAGTTCTTATCTAAGAAAAAGAAATATGAAGAAGTAAAACCTGTTGAATCACAAACAATTTATAAGATAACTCTTTTAGTTACAGTAACATCATCTTTCTCACAATTATTGGTTTTGGTGATACACTGTTGTTTCAGGGAACTAAATATATTCTTCAGCCCATAAGTATCGATCCTGTAGAGAGTACAAAGATAAAATTTGATAAGCAAAAGCTGGCACAGAACTGTACAAGCAGTCACTCTTTCCATGTTTCATCTGTGAAATGAAAGGGAAGAAATCTTAATACATTATACAATAAAATTACCCTCTCTACTTATAATGAGGACAATATTATGGAAATGGAAGAGGATGTAGATGAAGATGAAATGGGAGATATGATACTGCGTGAAGAATTTGACAGAGCACTGAAAGACCTGAGTCGAAATAAGGCCCCCGGAGTAGACAACATTCCATTGGAACTACTGACTGCCCTGGGAGAGCCAGTCCTCACAAAACTCTACCATCTGGTGAGCAAGATGTATGAAACGGGCGAAATACCCTCAGACTTCAAGAAGAATATAATAATTCCAATCCCAAAGAAAGCAAGTGTTGACAGATGTGAAAATTACCGAACTATCAGTTTAATAAGTCACAGCTGTAAAATACTAACACGAATTCTTTACAGACGAATGGAAAAACTAGTAGAAGCCGACCTCGGGGAAGATCAGTTTGGATTCCGTAGAAACACTGGAACACGTGAGGCAATACTGACCTTACGACTTATCTTAGAAGAAAGATTAAGGAAAGGCAAACCTACGTTTCTAGCATTTGTAGACTTAGAGAAAGCTTTTGACAATGTTGACTGGAATACTCTCTTTCAAATTCTAAAGGTGGCAGGGGTAAAATACAGGGAGCGAAAGGCTATTTACAATTTGTACAGAAACAAGATGGCAGTTATAAGAGTCAAGGGACATGAAAGGGAAGCAGTGGTTGGGAAGGGAGTAAGACAGGGTTGTAGCCTCTCCCCGATGTTGTTCAATCTGTATATTGAGCAAGCAGTAAAGGAAACAAAAGAAAAATTCGGAGTAGGTATTAAAATTCATGGAGAAGAAATAAAAACATTGAGGTTCGCCGATCACATTGTAATTCTGTCAGAGACAGCAAAGGACTTGGAAGAGCAGTTGAATGGAATGGACAGTGTCTTGAAAGGAGGATATAAGATGAACATCAACAAAAGCAAAACAAGGATAATGGAATGTAGTCTAATTAAGTCAGGTGATGCTGAGGGAATTAGATTAGGAAATGAGACACTTAAAGTAGTAAAGGAGTTTTGCTATTTGGGGAGCAAAATAACTGATGATGGTCAAAGTAGAGAGGATATAAAATGTAGACTGGCAATGGCAAGTTAAGCGTTTCTGAAGAGAAATTTGTTAACATCGAGTATAGATTTAAGTGTCAGGAAGTCGTTTCTGAAAGTATTTGTATGGAGTGTAGCCATGTATGGAAGTGAAACATGGACGATAAATTGTTTGGACAAGAAGAGACTAGAATCTTCCGAAATATGGTGCTACAGAAGTATGCTGAAGATTAGATGGGTAGATCACATAACTTATGAGGGGGTACTGAATAGAGTTGGGGAGAAAAATTTGTGGCACAACTTGACTCGAAGAAGGGATCGGTTGGTAGGACGTATTCAGAGGCATCAAGGGATCACAAATTTAGCATTGGAGGGCAGCGTGGAGGGTAAAAATCGTAGAGGGAGACCAAGAGGTGAATATACTAAGCAGATTCAGAAGGATGTAGGTTGCAGTAAGTACGGGGAGATAAAGAAGCTTGCACAGGATAGAGTAGCATGGAGAGCTGCATCAAACCAGTCTCAGGACTGAAGACCACAACAACAACAACAACAACAACAACAACAACTTATAGTGATTTGCAGGTTAAAGGTATAGCTGGAAATATTTGTTTATTAAAACAAAAGTTCTTGTGTCAAGGAACTGGAAGATGCTGCAAGGTACTTTTCCATTGCGGGGGTAACAGAAATGATGCTATTGTGTTTTGTGATTGGGCAAGGGTAAGTCAATTATTATTTCCAAAGTAGTTATAAAATTTTATTGTAATCGAATAGGAAACTTACAAGAACATCATTTTTCAACATAGTCTCCTTGTGTTTCAACGCACTTTGTCCATCATTGTACAAGCTTCCTGATGCCCTCATAAAAGAAGGTTCTCGGTTGAGCTGTAAGCCAGGAATGCACTGCTTCGTCCAAGGCAAATTGACGGCTCCTTAATGCCTGTTTGAGTGGACCAAACAAGTGATAGTCAGAAGGGGCAAGGTCTGGACTGTATGGAGGATGATCCAGTACTTCAAATTTGAGTTTCTGGGGCGTTTCAGCAGTGTGGGCAGCATTATGCAGATGGGCATTGTTGTGCAACAACACACCACCTTTTGACAGCAATCCTTGGTGTTTGCTTTGAATTGCAGGCTTTAGCCTGGCAGTAAGCACCTCACTGTAATGTACATTGTTTATTGTTGTGCCCCTTTCCCCATGATGTTCCAGTACTGGACCTTGTGCATCCCAAAAAACCATAAGCATCAATTTTCCTGTGGATGGTTGAGTCTTGAACTTTTTCTTGCACGGCGAATTTGGATATTGCCATTCCATAATCTGCCATTTACTCTCTGACTCGTAATGATGGATCTGTGTTTCATCACCAGTAATGATCCTATCTAAGAAGTTGTCCCCTTTGTTACCATAGCGATCCAAATGTTTTTTGCAGATGTCCAAGCGCGTTTGTTTATGCAACTGTGTGAGTTGTTTTGGGACCTATCTTGCACAAACTTTATGAAATCCAAGTCTGTTGTGAATGATTTCCTAGGCAGAACCATGATTAATTTGTAGACTATGTGCCACTTTGTCAATAGTTAATCATTTCACATGAACGCTCAATGGCTTCTTCATTTGTGGCGGTAAACAGTCGTCCGGCTCCTTCATCGTGCGTAACACTTGTGCGACCATTTCGGAATTTTTCAATCTGTTGTAGCAAAACACTGTTCCTGTACTGTACCAAAATTCTTCAATGAATTTCGACCACTGATACGCCTTCCTACCACAAAAAACGTATCACTGAACATTTCTCTTCTTTGGTGCAAATAGACAGTGGAGCAGCCATGATTAACAGCATGGCAGTGATAGCGCAACTAACCTAGCAGCTTGAAAATTGCAAAGATATAACAACAAATAAACAAAGCATGCATCATCAACATAAAATGACAGTACTACCAAAATAAACGAAAATATAATTAAATTGTGGATAATAATTGACTTACTCTCGTAAATTTATTTTTCGTTGTATTGTGGTAGGCTTACATACTGTAGAACATTTCTTGATCTGCTGCCAGTAACTGAGGAGCAAGAGCTTCATTCACATTCATAGGTGTTCAATAAATAATATCTTTAACGTGTTTCCTAGGGAAAGAAATATAACTGTATTACAACACTCAACATTTGAACCTACAAGTTGAACATTTCATTCTTGTTTGAGCATTTGTTGTGTGATACTCCCATGTAGAGCATAATAATGTGGCAGTGCATAATGCTGAAACCTTATTTTGTTCTTTTCATATTGGCCACCTGTGGACCACAATAATTTGGATCATCATCTTTCATTTCAGTCTTTGCCCTCATAGTGTCCTCTCATTCTCACATTTTTGAACCTATTTCACTCCTCTGTCAGTTTGGGCGCTAATGACCATAGAAGTTTTGCGCCCTAAAACCACAAACAAACAAAAAAAAAATCCTCTGTCAATAATGTTTTCATCATGAGTGTAACTCTGTCCTGGGAACCTGTGACAATCTCAGTTTCCAGTTTGAAATCCCTGTTTCCTATATTCCCATTTTTCCCAAATTCCTTTGTAATCATGGGAGTTAGTGTAGTTTGGATTTCTTGCTCACAATAAACTGTAATATCTGATATGTCAATTTCTTCTGGTCAGTTTACAGATGTGTCATAAGAACACAGTTCCTGGCGGTGGCTTTGATCCTTTCTATCAGGGTATACAGTTCTCGGTTTGCTCGTCATCTACATTAATCATCTGTTCTTCAAGGTCCCAATATTGCTCTGAGAATCTTTCATTGCACATGTTCAAGCCTCCTAAGTGATCATGTTTCTAGAAAATTCAAAGATTTTACTGCAGATAGTGCTTCAGTTTGGATCACACGATAATGCCTTAATTCTGCCGTCATCAAAACATTCTTACATTAAATGTCCATCTTGAATTTGTATGTCAAATTCATCTTGTATATCCGTGCTTCCATATCTTCTTTCTCTATCCAACCAGTTTCTACTAGTTCTCAGAAACGGGGAGTTTCCTCAGTGGGAGGACTGGAACAGGATCCACTCAGCCTCGTTGTGCCAACTGATGAGCTACTGGAATGAGAAGTAGAAGCTCCAAGGTCTGGAAAGTTGAGAATGGCCAGGAGAGTGGTGCGCAGACCCTATGCCCTCTGTACCATGTGGTACCCAAATGGTGCCACACGGCAGAGGGTAACGCGGCAGCTGCTTGGCATTGTGCAGTCCTATAGGCCTGTCCACACAGTTACCTTAGTATTAACTTTAAACCCCTCTGCCTTCTGAATATTTTCTTCTCATAATGTCATCTACCTAGGAACTGTTTCGATTTCCACTGCGCACTGTCTCTTCTCGATGAAGAAATTCACTCTCGCTGTAGCAACTTATCTCTGGAGGTAGGAACTCCATTCGTTGATTATCATTCCATCATATTTTTTCCAGAGTCTTACAGAACACAACTCTGGTTATAAAAGCTATAAAATTTGTTTTCATTCAGTCAGATGTGATACTTAAGTAATTAAAAATAAATTTCTATCATACACTATCTGATCAAATGTATGTAATGCAGAATTGACCACTAGATGCCCCAACAGATGGACCCGTCAATATAAAAGCAGGTGGGGATCATTGTGTTGCTAGTAGTGAAGCAGTAACAACAGAATGCAGTGGTCAGGAGAGTTGATAGACTTCAAATGTGGATTATTCATTCTACATCTACACCTACATATATACTCCACAAGCCACTGAATGTTGCATGGAAGAAGTTACCCTGTTCCTGTCATTGTATGTCACCAGGGTAAAAAAACCATATATATCTGTGAGTATCCAGATGTTGGTGCACTCATCAGAACCCGGGAGAGAAATGAGTGAAGCCGCAAGACAAAGGGGCCACCTGCAGGAGAGAACACGGCATCGAGCTGTAATCGAGGTGGCTGTAGTTCAACTAAATGTAGCTGCCTGACAGCGGACAGGACACAGACTAGTATGAACGATACAGCGGTGCCGACAGGCCGAGAGCAAAAAGAGAGAGAATCCGAATCGTGACAAAAGAGAAAGACTGAGGGCCGAGCGAGGCTGTTATCGAGTAGTCTGTAGCACAGTGATGATAGTAACCGAAAATAACAGACGTGAGTACAGAACTAACTGACAATTTTTATTTGTTTTTATTTTTAGTTTTTTATTTTCAATCCCTGATATGGAGAAGGTGGGCTGCTTGAGAGCATCTTGGTTCTCCATTCAGCACTTTTGGTTTATACATGTATTTTTTTTTTATGCTTCACAGTTTTACAATCTAATATTTATTTCTATTACTATTTCAAACATACATACATCAGAGAAAGTTTTGTATCACCTTCGTTCCGAGAGTTCCAGAACCTGCACAGAAAATTGGAATAGAGATCAACATAAACATCATTTCCGCCCTATTTATTGCTCACGAAAACAACATATTGAGTTTTTTACCATTATACAGCGAGACCTTCACAGGTGGTGGTCCAGATTGCTGTACACACCAGTACCTGTAATACCCAGTAGGATGTCTTGTTGCATTGATGCGTGCCTGTATTGTTGTAGTGTGGTATCCACAAGTTCATCGAGACAGATTGTCCCACTCCTCAATAGCGATTCAGCATAGATCCCTCAGAGTGGTTGGTGGGTCACGTCGTTTATAAACAGCCCTTTTCAGTCTATCCCAGGCATGTCCGATAGGGTTCATGTCTGGAGAACGTGCTGGCCACTGTAGTCGAGCAATGTCATTATTCCGAAGGAAGTCATTCACAAGATGTCAACGATGGGGGCGCAAATTGTTTTCCGTGAAGACAAATGCCTTGTCAATATGCTGCTGATATGGTTGCATTATTGTTTGGAGGATGGCATTCACATATCGTATAGTCGTTACGGCGCCTTCCGTGACCACCGGAGGCATATGTCGACCCCACATAATGCCACCCCAAAACAGCAGGGAACCTTCACCTTGCTACACTTGCTGGACAGTGTGTCTAAGGCGTTCAGCCTGACCGGGTTGCCTCCAAACCTGTCTTCGATGATTATCTGGTTGAAGGCATATGCAACACTGATCGGTGAAGAGAACGTGATGCCAATACTGAGCAGTCCATTCGGCATGTTGTTGGACCCATCTGTACTGCACTGCATTGTCTCATGCTTGCAAAGATGGACCTCGCCATGGATGTCGGGAGTGAAGTTGCACATCATGCAGCCTATTGCACACAGTTTGAGTCATAACATAATGGCCTGTGGCTGCACGAAAAGCATTATTCAACATGGTGGCATTGCTGTCAGGGTTCCTCCGAGCCATAATCCGTAGGTAGCGGTCATCCACTGTAGTAGTAACCCTTGGGCAGCTTGAGTGAGTCATGTCATCGACAGTTTCTCTCTCTCTCTCTCTCTCTCTCTCTCTCTGTATCTCTTCCATGTCCGAACAACATTGCTTTGGTTCACTCCGAGATGCCTGGACACTTGCCTTATTGAGAGCCCTTCCTGGCACAAAGTGACAATGCGGATGCGATCAAACTGTGGTATTGACCGTCTAGGCATGGTTGAACTACAGACAACACGAGCTGTGTACGCCCTTCCTGGTGGAATGACTGGAACTAATTGGCTGTTGGACCCCCTCCGTCTAATAGGCACTGCTCATGCATGGTTGTTTACATCTTTCGGCGGGTTTAGTGACATCTCTGAACAGTTAAAGGGACTGTGTCTGCGATACAATATCCACAGTCAACCTCTCTCATGAGGAGTTCTGGGAACCGCACTGATGCAAAACTTTTTTTGATGTGTGTATGTGCTTCATTCATTTTACTTACGATTTCTAATATGTAGGTGGTTTGTGCGTTTTTGGCAGTTTTGCATGCTCTGTATCTAGGATATATGCAATTTGCTCTGCTTTGTGCAGAAGCTGGTTGCTACAAGTTTTTAATTGATTAATATAATTACATATCTGGCAAGTTTGTTTGTTTTACCTATTCTTGTTTGTGGATTTTATATAGTATTCTACATATTTACATTTTCCTCTGCTCTCTGAAGATGCTGACCAGTAACCGTGTATCCTTAAATTTTACCTCTGTCTACTTTATCCTAAGGTTTCTCAGCTGTGTGAGGTATGTTTATTTCAATTTTGTTTTCTGCTGTCTTTCATCCATGTGCTGAGGCATGTTTGTGTTCTGGGTGAGTGGTGTCATTGTTGGTGAAAAGTGTAGGTATATTTTCATGGTATTCTGAGCCAATGTTCAGTTAGGGTGTGTGTTTTTCTTTGCTGGGCCGCTGTATTTATTCCAACTGTGAGGGACACAGTTGGCCATTGTATTAATGTGGCGAGACAGATGGTGTTCTTGCTATACTAGTGCAGTGCTGTGGCAATGCTGTGCCCTCTAATGGTCATCTAGGTCAATTTCTTCCAGCGGGCATTCAGGTTCCATGGAGCCAAATGCTAAACATACAGCAGAGCAATGGTAGTCAACCTGGTGCCTATCACCCACTAGTGGTTGCTCCAGCTTTAATGGCGGGTGGTATGTGGTAGAGGTTTTAAAAACGTTTCATTATGTTTTTATAAAAATATGACATAAAGTATTTGGTAAGTAACTACTGTTATATGCTTTAACTTGCTGTAATTCTGCTTTATAATTTTTATGAAGTAAGGCTACTTCTCTACTTAATAAATCATCAGTACTGTGGAGTCGGTGGGCAGTTATAAAGTTTGCTCCTAACAGAGGTACAAAAGTGGTTGGTAGGTGAAAAAGGTTAGCTACTCCAGCAGTAGAGGAACAGTTCGGAGACGTTGATTGTTATGTAAGCTTGACAATGCATCCTGCCATAAAGTAGCATCTGCGAGGCAATGATTTGTATACAATAATACAGAGTTATTCTAAATGATTTACCCATTTTCAAAACTTTGTATTTATTCAAGTACAAATCCAAAATGAACAAGCTTTATGCCAATGAAAAGAGTGCGGGCTTTCAAATAAAATGATGTGATGAGTGGCCCCCAACTGCGTACCCTCAGACTCGGAATTGAAATATTAAAGGTTTTGGCTGGTTTTGTTGTCTATGGGCTGGGATACATAGTTACCGCATTACAAGCCAAATACTGCTGAGTCTACATTATATAATATGAATATACACATGAATTGAATGGTCGAAGTTTCCTATCACTCGACAATTGCAAATTTTGAACGTAGCGTAGAAATTTATAAATGAAAGACTACAATTAAATAAAATCTGCAGGTATTATTTTTAACGACTTCAAATGATGAGTATGATAGCAGAAGTACCTTTAAGAATGCCGTTTATTACTACAAACACTTACTGGTGTTGATGGTCCAGTAATTAAATAAAATATAAGTTGAATAACAGGGAAACAATAGATTCCTACTTCACGAAATTAGTTATGAAGAACAACATAGCTCACGAGATATTCACTTCTAAATGCATACTACATCTTCACTGCAGAAGCCACAGAAGTCTCACAAGTGCACAAGTTGGCACTACAAAATATCTCGCTCGACGACAAGCAAAGTGCTCCACACTCAAAAGTCTTTCCCGTCCAGGACCCTTTCTGTCCTCTCTCGAAACAATGCTCCTCCCCCACTTCCATACAGTCTCCCCACGTATCCTTTTTGGAACGATCGCTGTGATTGGCTAGAGTACCCCCGCCCTGTCTCCAAGCCAACCCACACTCATAAACGTAATGAAATACATTCGAAATACTGGGTTTACATTTAAATAACATGAAATTAAATAAATATTCCTACGGCTCAACCATAAAGATGCTCTAACACACATTATTAAATACGTAAACAAATTAAATAAAAATATATCAAAGGAATAGAACAAAAGTAAGCCAGTAGCCTAATGTGTCTGTGCTTTCTAAAACACAGTATATAATTGACCAATTTCTTCATGCATAGTATGTGTCGGATATAAACAAAGACATAGATGAATAAATATATTTATAAGCATGCTGCTACCGTTTTTTCATGTAATTGTGGAGTACTTATGGCGTGACGCGATCGATAGTAATCCGCCACTTTGACCTCCAATAACTCATGTACTATTCAAGTTACATGCCTGTAATTTATGCCAATTTAGGTTTACACTAATAGCTTTTTAAAGACATTTAAAGACACATCGGATGAACCGTTTGGATTTTGGAAATTCGTTGCTGGGTGTTACTTGTATAATTTATCATCAGATACTAAACTTTAAACTAATAAAGATATTGAAAATCTGATTACACCATCAGAATCGTCGTGCAAATAATGGTAATGTACATGTTTCTTTTTGAGGTATCATGATTCATCTGGCTACTATTAATTTCTGTATGAACTGTGAAATGTCTGTCATTAAGGTTTCACAAAGTCCGCCATTTTTGGCACTTTCGGCATTCTCCTTCATCAACACAGTGTCACCATGGAATTCCTAGCCACATGCTCAGCTGGACCATGTGGTCCGGCCATTGTGTGGCATCACATGGTTGCTAACGAGCCGCGGCTTGCCAAGCGGCCCGAGTGGTGGCCACCAACTCTGAACTTAAAGCATTTCCAGGATGCCACAACTCGCCCGTTACCTCACAAGAGGAAGTTTCAAAGTGTTTTTTCATAATGTGTGATATCAAATTAATAAATTTAATAATTTGTAGTTCATCATCATCATCAGTTATCTGCTATATTAGCAGGTCCTTTGCCTCTCCATTTTCTGCGATCCATTGCTTCCTTCTTAAGGCTGCTGTATGTTGTACCGTCCATCATGTCATCCAGTATCTGGAATCTCTTCCTTCCTCGCTTCCTTTTCCCTTCTACATAACCTTCTAAAACTGTTTTTATCAGTCCGTCATTCTTTCTTAATATATGCCCAATCCAATTTCTTTTTCTTCTCTTTATTACATCTAGTAACTGCCTTTTCTCTCCCACTCTTCTCAGTACCTCTTCATTTTTTACTCTGTCCATCCAACTTATTCCTTCCATCTTCCGCCATGTCCAGATCTCAAAAGCCTCCAGCCTTTCTTTGTCTTTTTTCCTCATAGTCCATGTTTCAGCACCATATAGAACAACACTCCATACAAGACATTTTATGAGTCTCTTTCTGAGTTCTCTGTCCATACCGCTGCAGAAGATTCTCCTTTTCTTATAAAACGCCTCTTTTGCCATTGCTATCCTTGTTTTAATTTCTGTGGTGCACTTCCAGTCGGTGTCTATCCTGCTTCCAAGATACTTAAAATTTTGCACCTGTTCTAGTTTTTCTCCATTCAGCACAATTTTTAGTTCCTTATTTCCTCCTATTGCCAATACTTTTGTTTTATTTGTGTTAATTTTCATTCCATATTTTTTTCCGTTAGTTGCAATGGTGTCCACCAAATCATGTAATTCTTTTTCCCCTGTGGCTAGAAGGACCATGTCATCAGCAAATCTCAAGCACCCTACTCTTCTTCCTCCAATTTCTACTCCTTTGTCATCTAATGAGCATTGGTCAATCATATTTTCCAAGTACAGGTTGAAAAGAGTAGGTGATAAACAGCATCCTTGTCTTACTCCTTTCCCTAGTCTGATCCAGTTTGTACTTTCTCCTCTCACTTTAACTGAAACTTTTTGATTAAGGTACAATGAGTTTATAAGTCTTCTGGTTTTCCAGTCCACTCTCTTTTCCCTCATAATAGTCGCCAGCTTGTCCCAAACCACATTGTCAAATGCCTTTTCTAAATCGATGAAGCACATATATAGGTCTCTTCCTTTTTCAATAAACCTTTCTCCTAAGATTCGTAGGAGCCCTATTGCATCTCTGGTGCCCGTATTCCGTCTAAAGCCAAACTGCTCCTCGCCGAGATTCTCCTCTATTACTTTTTCAAGTCTTTTATTAATTATTCTTAACATCACTTTGGCTGCATGTGAAATGAGGCTGATTGTCCTGTGCTCGCTGCATTTCTTGGTTCCTTGTTTTTTCGGCAATGGAATCATTACTGTTGTCAAAAAGTCCTCAGGCCATTCACCACTGTCATATATTTTATTACATAACCTCAATATTTCTCTTATTCCATTGTGGTTCAAGCATTTTAGTATTTCTCCCGGTATTGTATCTGTACCTACTGCTTTGCCATTTTTCATTGCAGCAATAGCAGACTTTACTTCTTCCATTATGATGGTCGGTCCTTTCTCTTCATCACTTACACTGTTGTGTGATTCAAGTTCCAGAGTTTCTGCTTTGCTATTTGTGTCATATAGCTCTTTTATATATTCTTCCCATCTCTGGAGGACATCGTCACGATCTTTATACACTAGCTCTTCGTCTTTACTCAAAATTTCCATAGTAGCACTTCCTGCTCTGTTTTGTTCCCATGTCATAGTCTTTACTCTGTTGTATAGTAAGTCGTATCTTCCTTTCCTGTCCAGTTCTTCAATTTCATCACATTCCTCTTTTAGCCATTTTTTCCTAGCCTGCTCTGTTTCTCTTCGCAGTTCGTTATTTAACCTTCGGTATATCTTTCTTGCATCTTCAGTGTTCTTGTTTTTTCAATTTTCTTCTCTCCTCCATCTTGGAAATCATTTATTGTGTGACCCATGGTTTTTTTGACCTTTTCCCTTTTACATATCCTATATTTTGCTGTCCTGCTTTAATGATTCCTTCTTTCAGCATATTCCAGTACTCGTTGGCATTATCAGGTGCTTCTTTGTCTCGTAATGTGTTTAGAAAGTCCCGAGACAGCATTTCTGTAATTTGTTCTTTGTTGGACCTTATCTTCTCTAGATCCCATTTCTTCACCATTGTCGCCTTTTTCAGTTTTTTCATTCTTATTTCTATTTCTGCCATAAGTAAGTTGTGGTCATTATTAATATCTGCACCTGGTAATGTGTGCACCTTCTTGATTCCATTCCTGTATCTTTCTTCTACCAGTATAAAATCGATTTGGTTTCTATATTTATCCCCTGGTGATTTCCAAGTGTAGAGCCTCCTCTTATGGTTCTTGAACCATGTGTTTGCCACTATCAGCTGCCTTTCCCTGCAGAAGTCAATTAACCATTCACCTCTGTCATTTCTCTTTCCAAGACTATGACTGCCTACTATGTTTCCCTCTTTCCCTTCTCCCACAATGGCGTTCCAGTCTCCCATTACTATTTTCCAGCATTTTTTATTTTCGTCCATTATTCTCTCTATTACATTGTACGTTTCCTCTACAATTTGGTCATCATGTTCTGAAGTTGGCATATACACCTGGACAATCAGTAAATCTTTTTGTGCTCCTTTATGCCTTACACCAATAACCTGGTCATTTGCATAGTCTACATATTCCACACATTTAGCCAATTCCTTTGTCATAATCATTCCTACTCCATTAATTCCTTTTACTTCTCCTCCTGAGTAGTAGAATACATATTCATCTGACTGCAACTCTCCATGTCCATTCCATCTTACTTCAGCAACTCCTACGAGGTCCATATGATTCTTTTCCATCTCTCTTTTAAGGTTTTCTAGTTTTCCTGCTTGTAGCAGAGTTCTGACATTCCAGGTACCAATTCTTGTTTTGATTTTTTGCCTCCTTTCAAGTTGTCCCCCCCCCCCCCCCCCCCCCCGGAGATCCGAATGGGGGACTATTTTACCTCCGGACACTGATTTAACATGAGAGGAAGCCATTTTTTGTGCATAAAATGGAGACTGCATTATGCAGGGAAGATAATCTGCGGTGGTATTCCGTTGCCTTCCGCAGTTCTGGAGGCCGCCCCTAACATGGGATACAGACGCCTTTTGCAGCCACCCGCTCCGGGTCAGACGCTGCATGAGAAGTATAGGTTGGAAAATGAAAGACCCCTAGCCCTCGAAACCTAATAGCGTCAGGGTCGGAAAAGAACAAGAGCTGGCCGAGGGTGGCCAGATAGGAAAGATAAGAGTGAGGAGCCTGGCATAAGTAAGTGGAAGCAATGCCAGGACTCAGCTCGGGGCCCCGTGGTCGCCAGCCACGTATCACTAGGTGTGACTCCCTGAGGTAAATTTGTAGTTAATTTGTTTTTAATAATTATTTTTTTAATTAGAAATGTGATAAATGTTATAAATGTTCATTGTGGCCACCGTTGGCTGCACGAAAAACATCGACGCAGTAGCCAAACTCATCCCACACACGCGAAAGCGTATCTGCTATTACTGAGTGCACGACAGCAGTGATCCGGCTCTGCAAATTGTTCCGAGTGATTGGTAGAGATGGGACATAACCTGATAAGAAATAGTCACAAAGTGTGATATCGGGAGATCTCGGTGTCCAGAAATGCAGAGCCAGGTACTCAACTCCCCTGCAATCGATCCAGTGCTGAGGATGGGGGTCATTCAGAAAGCCTCGTACATCACGGAGGCAATGGAAGTGGGGCTCCATCCTGTTGGAAAATGAAGTCCTGGGAATTTTCCATAACTTGAAGGAACAGCCATTGTTCTAACATGTCCAGGTATGTGATTCCTGTTACAGTTCTTTCTGTGAAGAAAAATTGGTCCACAAACCTTTGTACAGAATATGACACAGAACACGTTGATCTTCGGTGAGTTTCTTTCGTGTCACAATGGTCAATGTGGATTTTCCAAACCCCATATTGAAACATTGTGTCTGTTGACTTTCCAACGAAGGTGGAATGTTGCTTCATCGCTAAAAATTACACACTCTAGAAATGTATCCTCCTCTATCTTTGCTAACACATAACTGCAAAATGCGAGACACTTCTTTTTGTCATTGGGGTTGAGAGCCTGCACAAGTTGTAATTGGTAGGGTTTGTACAGCAAACACCATCACAGAACTTTCCATACAGTTGGTTGGGGTATTCCAAGTTCTCGACTGGCTCTATTGGTAGAGTTACTGGGACTGCGCACAAAACTTTCTTGAATCCATCGGACATCATCCTCTGACACATGCAGTCAGGCTGTGATTTTTCCCTTACACACACTCCCAGTTTGCTTAAATTGCTTAAATAAATGGCTAATGCTTTTGTGAGTTGGTGTTTGAATACTGAATTTGGTAAGAAATGCTTGCTGCATTGAAATTTGCCACTCACTTTTCGCGAACTCAAGAATGCAGAAAACCTTGTGCTCCACAGTCGCCATCTCACTCACAACTTACAGTGAAACAGAATGACAGCCCTATTACCGTGTGAACTCTACTAGCCACTTCTGAAACCATCACCACCTGCCCGCTGTTACCCTCCAAAAACATTGAAACACTCTCTTTTCATTGGTATAAAGCTTGTTCATTTTGGATTTGTACTTGAATATATACGAATTTTTGAAAATGGTCCATAATTTAGAATAACTCTGTATTATTGAGATGGACTGGCCTACCCAAAGTCCTACTGTGAACACAGTGCAACACCTTTGGGAAGAGTTAGAACGTCGACTTCACTCCAGACCTCCATCATCACAAGCGAGACCGGAGCACATTTACACACGGGGTGCATGTATGCTGGGAAATTTTCTCGAAAACCATTCATACTAGAGTGCTACCAACAATGGAAAATTAGTACCACCATCTGCTGAGGGTTTTAACAGACTTCTTGGAACCAGTTGAGTGAATGTTCAGAGCAAAGAACATATTTGTTTCTGTGCAAGGTGAGTAAATTTTGTTTCTTAAATATTGAATCTCGTAGGAAGCATACTTTTTGCACTGAGAAGAGATAAAATATATGTTTGTTTACGAGATATTATTCAACTTTACAAGAAATATTTATATAATTTGAAAGCCTGAATGCTACTACTGTAGTTTCAAAACTAATTCAAACGTGGTAATACGGCACATTTATGCAGTTCAGTTGGGGCATGTTTATGCACTATTATGCATTACCATAACCCAGTCAGGGGAACTATAAGACAACAGCAGTTGGAAACCCAATCTAAAAAAAATGAAGACACAGGAGAATAAACGGTGGAAATTGCTAAAAGAGCTATTTGGACCTAATGAATCTCTAGTAGAAAGAATTAATTCTATGCAACAAGGACTGATAAGGGCAAAAATGTGCTAAAAGCAAGAACAAGGTATTGTTCATGCTCTCCAAACTTCTGCCCCCCTCTCCAGATGCACGTAATTGCCGCTTCCCTTTTCATCATCTATTGTCTTGTATCTCCTCCTTCCTCTCAATCTCTTCTCATGAAATAGTCCTTCAAAAACGCCTTTTAGCAAGCATTCTGTCTCAATGAATGTCCCATGCATTCCATCTTCCTTTCTCTTATAACCCTTAACAGTCTAATGAAGAGGATGAAAATTGCATTTGTATTTATGGCTTGAAATGATACAATGAACTAAAAAGAAATCAAGAATGGGTCCAGTACCTTAGATGTAAAAGGTGGACTCACAATGATTGTGCCATAGGAAACACATACTTTTTTGTATGCGTGAACTACAACTTGGCAATGATGACAAATAGGCTTTTAACTAACATTCTAACTTGTAAGTAGGCCACATTACGCTTAATGGTGGAAGTTAGCTAAAATATTTGTTTAGTGCCAGTGAAATTATTGTTTTTTTACCATGTAAGTTGGTGTGAGTAAGACATTAGTATTGTTTACTGTCAAGCAAACCTATTTTTAAAAGTCTAGTAGCTTGTTTTGTATACTCATTATTGCATTCCACGACACATGTCAACGTGGCCAGGCGGCCGGAGTGGCCGAGCAGTTCTAGGTGCTACAGTCTGGAACCGCGCGACCGCTAGGGTCGCAGGTTCGAATCCTGCCTCGGGCATGGATGTGTGTGATGTCCTTAGGTTAGTTAGGTTTAAGTAGTTCTAAGTTCTAGGGGACTGATGACCTCAGAAGTTGAGTCTTATAGTGCTCAGAGCCATTTGAACTATCAACGTGTCCCTATAGGTTCGTAAAGCTGCCCAATACCCGGGCCATGTTTACACACTTGACTTGAGTCTATATAAAATTATTTTGCACTCTTAACTGTACTGCTGAGTTAGAAGTATACATACCAAGTTATACTTTAATAACCATGTTATAAAACTAAATAATTTTAAACACAGTATATCCAGTAAAAAAATCTGGAAAGAAATCTGTGTAAATGTGTCCTGGTCTCCCCTACTTTTTCTAGTTTTGGGTCTTGAAGAATGGGCTGCCATTCCTCCAGACACATTCAGACACTTCACTGAAAGTGTTCCCAGCAGAGTTTAAGCTGTCATAAAAGCAAAGGGTGGGCACACTCCATATTAATGTCCAGTAATAGGTTTCCAGATACATTCCATCAGTAAGTGTATGTGGCATCATTGAGTGAAGAATAGTCCTACTACATTTACTGGCACATAGTATACCATTCCATGCCCTTGGCAGTCCAATCACGCTGTGTGGTGGGAATCTGTTGCATCTCAGATTTTACAGTGTCAGACCTGCATTTGCCTGGCACATTGCAGCAGCTCGACGTGGCATGGACTCGACAGTTCTTTGGAAGTTCCTTGCAGGATTGCAGGAATATGCATCCGTGTTGCCTCTATAGCCATCCATTATTTGAAAGTGTAGTGGGTGCAAAATTATGTGTACTAACTGACCGCTCAAGTATGTGCTATAAATGTTCGATCAGTTCCATGTTGAGCAATGTGGGTGGCCAGATCATTCACTCAAATTGTCCAGAATGTTCTTAAAACTGATCGTGAACAACTGTGGCTGGTGACGTTGTTGTTTGGGAACATGAATTCCATCAATGCAAATGGTCTCCAAGTAAGTGAAAACAATAATTTGAAGTCAATGATCGGTTCAGTTGGACCAAAGAATCCAATCCATTCCGTGTAAACACAGCCCACACCATTATGCAGCCACCACCAGCTTGCACAGTGTCTTGTTGACAACCTGGTTCCATGGCTTTGTGGCGTCTGCACCACGTTGTAACCCTACCGTCAACTCTTACCAAGTGAAATAGGGTCTCCTCCTACCAGGCCACGGTTTTCCAGTCGTCTAGGATCCAACTGATATGGCCATGAGCCCAGCAGAGGCGCTACAGGCGATTTTGTGCTAGTAGCAAAGGCACTCGCTTCAGTTGTCTACTGCCATAGCCCATTAACGTTAAATTTTTCTCACTCTCCTAATGGATACGTTGGTTGTACATCCCACATTGATTTCTCCGGTTATTTCACGCAGGGTTGCTTGTCTGTTAGCACTGACTACGCAAACACAACTGCTCTCGATCGTTAAGTGAAGGCCATCAGCCGCTGCGTTGTCCGTGGTGAGAGGTAATGTCTGAAATGTGATATTCTTGGCACAGTCTTGACACACTGGATCTCGGAATACTGAATTCCCGGACGATTTCCAAAATGGAATGTCCCACACGACTACCTCCATCTGCAATTCCACTTCTCAGAGTATGTTAATTCTTATTGTGTGGCCATAATCACGTCGGAAACCTTTTCACTTGAATTACCTGAGTGCAAATGATAGTTCCACGAATTTACTGCACTTTTATACCTTATGTGCGCGATACTGCCGCCATTTATTAAAGCGCATATCGCTATCCCATAACTTTTGTCACCTCAGCGTGTACAGCTGTCCACCCACCCCTTTCAAATTGGTTTCATTCAATCTGTAGTTTACAGTTTATGAACATACACACATCAGTTTCACCTCACAGACCACGATAATTCAATAACAAGCGAAAAGTTACGCATTAGAACAGGGCCGTTCACGGTAGTACTCCATAGTGCAGCGACATTTCGCGCTTTCGCCGGCACAGGCACCTGGGGCGTGAGCGCTCACTGCTCGAAGACGCGTTATGCGCGTCGTAGATGCGACACTGCGTCTTCCGTCGTCCAGTTTTTTTTTTCTTCTAAATCTCATTTTGTTCGTTTTCGTTCGTTGTATCTGCTCGTTGTTGATCCATTTACTCAGTTTTTTTTTTTTTTTTTTTTTTTTATTATAGAGGGCAGCTAGCCCTCTGACCGAACACGCTGAGCTACCGTGCCGGCTCCAGTGGGTCGGAGATCAATCTATCGGCGAAAGCGGTGCCGTAAAGAAAAGACAGCAGTTGCTGTTTAATTTGCAATAAACAACTAAACGTTCTGGTGGCCAATTCTAGAGTTAGAAACACAAAGAAATATAGCAGAAATACTCATTAGACGTGTTCAACGTTCACTGAAGAAGATGATTACAGTGAACTAAATTACAAATACAATATAACTTAAATGAAACAACCGCAGGTAAAAATGCCCATAAATAAGTGCAACTACGAACTAAATCAATAAGCTAATCATTGGTCACTATCCGAAAATCAGCTAACTGCTACACAACACTGAGAAATCAAAACGCAATGAAAATACGCCAGATCATTGCAGAATAATTTCATGTTTATTATCGGTTCCTATATTTTCTTTGTGTGGGATAATGAATCGTGGGAACAAATTGTGAAACACAGTTCTTCCGCCACTATTAAAGTCTTTACTGAAGTCGACTTCAGAAAATAGTTTCAAATCGACGGTTGTCTAATGAGATAATTTATAGCTAAGGCTCACAGCCGTCAAACGCGACATTTTTTGTGAAAACAGATCAGTTACGAAAGCTCACCAATCGACAGTGCTGTGTCAAAAGTCACGGGATACATCGTAATATCGTGTCGAGCCTCCTTTTGTACAGTGTTGTGCGGCAACTAGACGTGGCATGGACTCAATAAGTCGTTGGAAGTCCACTGCAGAAATATTCAGCCATGCTGCCTCTATAGCTATCCATAATTGCGAAAATGTTGCCAGTGCAGGGTTTTGTGCGCGAACCGGCCTGTCTGTTATGTCCCATAAATATTCGATGGGATTCATGTCGGGTGATCTGGGTGGCCAAATCATTTGCTTGAATTGTCCAGAATGTTCTTCAAATTAGTCGTGAACAATTGTGGCCCAGTCACATGACGCATCGTCGTTTGGGAACATGAATGGTTGCAAATGGTCTCCAAGTAGCTGAACACAAACATTTCCAATCCATTATCGGTTCAGTTGGACCAGAGGACCCAGTGTATTCCATGGAAACACAGTCTAGAGCATAGTGGAGCCACTACCAGCTTGCATAGTGCCTAGTTGTCAACTTTGTGGCATCTGTGCCACACTCGAATTCTACTATCTGCTCTTACGAAGTGAAATTAGGACTCATCTGACTGGGCCATCGTTTCCCATTCATTTAGGGTCCAACCGATATGGTCACGAGCCAAGGAGAGGTACTGCAGGTGATGCCGTGCTGTTAGCAAATGCGCTCGCGTAAGTCGTCTGCTGCCATAGTCCATTACCAACAAATTTCACCATACTGTGCTAACGGATACTTTCGTTGTAGGCCCCACATTTATTTCTGCGGTTATCTCAAGCAGTATTGCTTGTCTCTTAACACTGACAACTCTACATGAAACAGTTTACACTGGGTCGTTAAGCGAAGACCATCAGGCACAGCGTTGTCCATGGTGAGAAGTAATGCCTGAAATTTTGTATTCTTGGCAGTCTCTTGTTCCTGTGGATCTCGGAATACTGAATTCCCTAACGATTTCCGAAATGGAATGTCCCGTGTGTCTAGCTCCAACTACCATTCTGTGTACAAAGTCTGTTAATTCCTGTCGTGTGGCCATAATCACATGGGAAACCATTCACATGTATCACATGAGTGCATGGGGCAGCTCCGCCGACGTACCACCCATTTATACTTTTGTATCCCACCTGGAAAGCGGCGCGTGGGTCTGCTCCAGTGATCTGCAAAATAGGCCGAATGAAGGAAGTGAGCAGGAGCAGGAGAAGTAAAGCACTTCGGTACTGCGTGTAAAATTAAAGATGTTTACTATAGGCAAAAACAAGTTAATAAATGGTTACATAACTTTGTGATGATGAGCATGTAGGTGCGAAGCCGTATTCCCATCATAAGTAGTACAAAGTCTCAATAGCAAGCCAACACACTCTGAAGTTGAAGTGATGTTTCCAGGCCGTCTGCTCTTGATGAAATGGGCTGAAAGCAGAGTGGCACTCGTTGAGCTCCACAGCGTCGGCTAGAGGGTGCTGTGGTCGGTATAGTTCGTCCGCTCTCGTAGTGCCAACCTATGAGCGTGCACCTATGCTGTGGCATCGGAACTATCGATACCACATATACCTTGCATACACGACACTACCGCCGTCTGTGTATGTGCGTATCGCTGTCCCATGACTTTTGTCACCTCAGTGTAAAATCGCAGGGCAGAAATGAATTTATTATTGTTATAAAATTACCTGTTTTAAATTTAGTGGTAACTTAGTTCATTTGGCAGGCTGGCTTGTAGGTCAAAGTTTACTGCCTTGAGCTCGTCATCAAAGTATTTGTCATACTCTAAAATGGCTCAAATGGCTCTAACCACTGTGGGACTTAACATCTGAGGTCATCAGTGCCCTAGACTTAGAATTACTTAAACGTAACTAAACTAAGGACATCACACACATCCATGCCTGAGGCAGGATTCGAACCTGCGACCGTAGCAGCAGTGCGGTTCCAGACCGAAGCTCCCAGAACCGCTCGGCCACAGCAGCCGGCTGTCATACTCTGCGGCATACTTTTTGGCATGAAGCCTCTGCAGATTGAATTTGAGCATATTGTCGGGGTTGGAATAAGATCGAGTGGGGCCGGTAGTGGCAATATACTTATATACCCACATTTATTTTACTTCCATATAATACACTCCTGGAAATGGAAAAAAGAACACATTGACACCGGTGTGTCAGACCCACCATACTTGCTCCGGACACTGCGAGAGGGCTGTACAAGCAATGATCACACGCACGGCACAGCGGACACACCAGGAACCGCGGTGTTGGCCGTCGAATGGCGCTAGCTGCGCAGCATTTGTGCACCGCCGCCGTCAGTGTCAGCCAGTTTGCCGTGGCATACGGAGCTCCATCGCAGTCTTTAACACTGGTAGCATGCCGCAACAGCGTGGACGTGAACCGTATGTGCAGTTGACGGACTTTGAGCAAGGGCGTATAGTGGGCATGCGGGAGGCCGGGTGGACGTACCGCCGAATTGCTCAACACGTGGGGCGTGAGGTCTCCACAGTACATCGATGTTGTCGCCAGTGGTCGGCGGAAGGTGCACGTGCCCGTCGACCTGGGACCGGACCGCAGCGACGCACGGATGCACGCCAAGACCGTAGGATCCTACGCAGTGCCGTAGGGGACCGCACCGCCACTTCCCAGCAAATTAGGGACACTGTTGCTCCTGGGGTATCGGCGAGGACCATTCGCAACTGTCTCCATGAAGCTGGGCTACGGTCCCACACACCGTTAGGCCGTCTTCCTCTCACGCCCCAACATCGTGCAGCCCGCCTCCAGTGGTGTCGCGACAGGCGTGAATGGAGGGACGAATGGAGACGTGTCGTCTTCAGCGATGAGAGTCGCTTCTGCCTTGGTGCCAATGATGGTCGTATGCGTGTTTGGCGCCGTGCAGGTGAGCGCCACAATCAGGACTGCATACGACCAAGGCACACAGGGCCAACACCCGGCATCATGGTGTGGGGAGCGATCTCCTACACTGGCCGTACACCACTGGTGATCGTCGAGGGGACACTGAATAGTGCACGGTACATCCAAACCGTCATCGAACCCATCGTTCTACCATTCCTAGACCGGCAAGGGAACTTGCTGTTCCAACAGGACAATGCACATCCGCATGTATCCCGTGCCACCCAACGTGCTCTAGAAGGTGTAAGTCAACTACCCTGGCCAGCAAGATCTCCGGATCTGTCCCCCATTGAGCATGTTTGGGACTGGATGAAGCGTCGTCTCACGCGGTCTGCACGTCCAGCACGAACGCTGGTCCAACTGAGGCGCCAGGTGGAAATGGCATGGCAAGCCGTTCCACAGGACTACATCCAGCATCTCTGCGATCGTCTCCATGGGAGAATAGCAGCCTGCATTGCTGCGAAAGGTGGATATACACTGTACTAGTGCCGACATTGTGCATGCTCTGTTGCCTGTGTCTATGTGCCTGTGGTTCTGTCAGTGTGATCATGTGATGTATCTGACCCCAGGAATGTGTCAATAAAGTTTCCCCTTCCTGGGACAATGAATTCACGGTGTTCTTATTTCAGTTTCCAGGAGTGTACATGAAAGTAGCTTCCAACGAAAGTTTATTTCACTCGTTTAAGCCTTAACTGACTCACACTTTCCAACCTATTTCACTCGGCTGTCAACGATGTTTTCTCTGTCCTGGGAACCTGTGACAGCCTCAATTTTCAATTTTAAATCCCTGTTTCCTATATTCCTAGCATTAAGAATTACCTGATGCTATGCAATTTAATTTTTGAGCGATTATTTACCATCATACTAAATGCTGCTCCACAAACAACGGTTTGTCTGTGCAAATGCTAAGCACATCACGTTTACCCAGACACACATCACATTTGCGCAGACAGACTGGCAGTTTACGCAGATATGGGATGTGTGCAAACCTGGAAGATGGAGTTGGAAGCGAAACTGTCGGAAGAAGCAACCTCACCTAGTCTAGGAAGGGTATTAAATCCAGGAGCGTGTGTCACGTATTGGTCAGCTCTTTTAAGTCGTCAACGGCGGGCCAGTGAAACATGTCATTTGACAGCTCGCGTGTGGTTGGCTACACTGCGATTGCGAGGTTGCAATAGCTGCCACCGCACACGCCCACAACTCCGAAGTACATTTTGTACATATAAGCTACAATCAACGATTATACGTAAGTGCACGTGCCACCCAAACAAAGTACGTTTTCCTAACAATGGAGAGAACGACGACGGAGACTAAGCGTTTGATGGTATATGAAACTGGGAAATAAAAACACCCGAAGTTAATGACAATATCTATGAAAAGTAAGTACAGTAAAGCTGCATGTAAGACATTGTATAATAATGTAAATCTAAGCATACCAAATAACACGCTATCCACACTCCTAGAAAGAAATAATGCAAAACATGCATAGCCTACCCGATTACAGAGAGAAAAAGAATTAGTTCTGTATACATTTACACTCGCCAGTTTACGATGTCAATGGCGCAATTCCATCCAGTTCTCCTTCACTATAATCGGAATCGGCGCCAAAACTGTCGTCGTCATAATCATCATCATCATCATCATCATCATCAAGAGAAATCAGTAATTGTTAGTTTTCATTTATAATACCATCTATAGTCTGTGCTTCTCTTATCAGTTTAGCAACATGACCTACTTTTTTCCTCCATGAGGTAGCGTCTACAGTAGCAAGACCTTCATGTAGCAGTCTTTCCACTTCTGTTATAGTAAAAGTCTTGTTGTTACTTCTAATGTACGCCTTCACTTCACTCCAAACCAATTCAATTGGATTGAAATGGCGGTGATAAGGCGGTAGCCTAATTACCAAGTAACCCTGTTCGGAAATTTCATCTACAGTGTATTTAGGTGTCACAGGCTTACTTCGTTTCACGAGCGAGTATAACAGCAGCTTTTTCATGCTCATGTCCGCAGCAATGTCTCTCGCCTGCAACCACTGCACCATAGTTTCTTTACGGTCACTAGGGGTCGGAGTTCTATCTAAAATAACGGAATGGTACAGTGCATTGTCCATCACAAAAACTGTCGGAACACTAAACTGGAGCAACAAATTTTTAAACCACTGTAGAAACCGTGGGTGGTCCATATCCTCATGATAGTCCCCGGTTTTTTCGATTGAGAAACTGGAAGTCCTTCAGGCACTAAGCTGTTTGAAGATCCTGCATGGGCCACAATTAATCTTGATCCTCTTCCTGTTGGGTGATGACCGCTGCTATTCAGAGTGTCATCTGTCCAGCATTTCTCAACTGATTCTCCAGTGTTGACCCAAGTTTCGTCTAACCATATGACTGAGTGTATGTCCTATCCTACAATTTTGTGTAAGAAAATGGTATGAGCTGCAACGACATTAGCTTTTTCTAGTTACAGTTTTCGTCCATCTAACTTTTTAAAATGGAAGCCAATACTTTTTAATATCATCTTAAGTGACGTTTTCCGCCCTTAGGAAAGTTGACTTTCTTTTAAAGAAATTGGCAACTTCGCTATTGTGGGACATTCTTTCCTTTTATAGTATTCGTATATGTGCCGAAGAATTGCATCGGATTGGAAAGAATCAATATCTGTAACAGGGCGAGGCTGCTTTTTTTTTTCTTGCCCTGAGTACTTAACAACACACTTTTTCTCCCACAGGGGCTTTCTTCCACACTGTTTACTCCTCTGTCTTGTAAGTCTTGAAGTAGCACCCCATTTCCATATAACTGTTCTTTCACTGAGTCCTAGAGTTTTCGAGGTACACTCTAAAACTTTATTGGCAGGAATCGACGCATGCCCATGAAGAGAAACAAATGCTTTTTCTTGCTCGTAAAACTCTCGCATCCTCCGTAGCAATTCCAAAGCCTGACTCTTTAATGGCACTCCACGGCGCAATGGATTGTCACTTGGTGAACGACACCATTTTGGTGACATTGTTTAACAAACAAAAACTGTAATCAAGGCAGTAACACAGCACAACATTAGGCGTTCACGCACAAACATACGATGTTTACACGGAAGCGGGCAACATGTTAGTGTTAACGCCAGAACCGGCTTTTGTTCAGTGCTGCTATTGGTTCAGAAGACATGGCGCCTCCTGTTCCTCACTTGTTTGTTAGTTATACCTCCAACTCTATGGCGCTTGGGGAGTGACCTTGAAGTGACATGTTTTAACGGCCCGGGTATAGTAACTCACTGCCCCGGCGGCCGAGAAGTAGAGAGAAGTCGAATAGGCCATAGAGTCTCCAGTCGTCATAATTTCTGTGCCTCTGGAACCAGATTCTGTGACTGCCAAGAACCGTGTTTTGAGGATCTTATGTCCACCCGTATCAGAATATCTGTTATATTGTGTGACCTTATTGATTAGCTTCACTGCAGAAAATGTGTTTTGTTACTGCCACTATTGCTGATTCAGCGGTGTCCAGCAGTTTTGAGTAATCTTTGTGCACGTACAATGCTTTTTGATATAGTGATTGTTGGTTCATGTGCGCGGTTGGTGTGCCACTGTGGTGGCAGTATATGGTAGTCTGTTGTCATTGAATGCCTCTTTGGTAATATACCCCTGAGCTAATTATTCGCGTCTCATTCTTATGCTCTTGAAGTTTCAGGTCGAAGCAATCAATTTTGTATTGTGACATATGGCACGTTGCTAAAATTGAGTGTACTTTAATTGGTTCAGAACGAATTATAATGTCAGCAATAAATTGTACGGTCTGTGATTAACTGTTCTCAACTGAACCCATCGTTTTCCACTTTCTAAAAATTACATACATAAGAAAGTATATAAATTGATCCTTGAGGTGAACAGGAGAGAGGCAGCAGCTATTGATATGTCACATCAGCTGGTAGTATTATAGTGTGACTGCTTATGTGCAACTGAATTCCCATGTAAAACGAACTCGTGCAAAGCTGTCTTTCATTGGACCTCACAACCATTGTCCAAATGCACAAAACCAAGCTGTGTAGTGATTGGGGAGTTTCGACAGGAGCAGGATTGTGTAATCTGTGAGCTGCTTGTGACAAGCTGGCTGGTAGGCGCCAGGTGTGTGATCGCCATTTTTGTTCTAGAACAGTCTGTAGAACAATCCATGTGCTACACTCGACACTGAACAGGTTCCGCTCTGCTCAGTCTGGAAGGGAAAGGGGTTGTAAAAGACGCCATAAACAAAGTCAGCCTAAAACTCATCCGACTGGATTGCCACGTCCAGAGGATGCACCACAAACGGTCGAAATAAACAAATAAACTTAAACTTCCTAATGCAGAACATCCATACTCTAATGCAGTGTTTTTCAACCTTTTTGAATATGCGACCCCTTTCCAAGTAAAAAATTTTCTGGTGACCCCCAGAACCATAATAATGTATGTCAGCGATTTCAAAGGCAACATATTTAATTTTCTTTGTATTGATACTATACTGATCGAGATGTCAAATGCAATGTGAAAAAAGGTCGCAGCACTCTGCGGGCCGAGATAAAGGATTTCTCCCTCCCCCTCCCAGAATAGGAAGAGAGCAACAGAATTTCCCCTTCCTCCACCCCCACGAGGGTTATAAATGATTCACCAACCCCTATGACATCATGACACAATTACCATATACAAAAGCAGTGATATATTAAAAAGGCAGGAAATTCAAAATTAGACCAACTATGCTAAGTAAAAAATCTGATACCCCGTTTACCTTAAGGTACTAGTGTTCTAATAAAACAATTACTGACATATTTCATTTCAATTGAGAAGTTTGGCAGTAGACAGAAATTGGGACCAACGCCCCTATAGGGGGTTATTTATTTATTTATCGTATGATGTGTACATTGATTTACATTTATATACAATATTTTCAGGACTAAAATGTACAATCACAAGTTCGTACAATTTTACAGCTCTATGTCTAGTTCTTCAATCCACTTGACTGCTTCATCCGATGTACGATGAATGTCCATTAAAGTTCCTCTGAAAGTACGATGAGGGCAGTCAGCAACAATGTGATGAATCGTCTGTGAGGGGGCACCACAGTCACAATTTGCAGAGCCAACCCATCCCCATTTGTGCAGTAGATAGCCACATCTGCCTTGTCCAGTTCGAATGCGGTTAATGATCCTCCACTGACGCCTTGGAAGATCAAATCCTTGCGTCTGCTTGGAAGGGTCCTCGACTAGATGTTTATTGGCTACTGAAGACTGATCCCACTGGAGTTTCCATGAACTGTTAATGTTGAAAGCAGATCCTTCAAGGTCGAGTGCTGTGCGCCATGGTGGTTTCCTCGATTTCAAGCGTTGGTGTGTTCCTTGTACAATATCTTGATGGATGGGGAGCTGGGGGTTCTGCTGAATGTTTTTCCACGTCTTTAGGAGAGCTTCTGATCTTCTTAGGGCTGGAGGTGGGATATTGCTTAGAACCGGCAGCCACAGCGTGTTTGTGCTCCGAATACATCCTGTGATTAATCGCATTGCCTGATTGAGTTGCACGTCTATCTTCTTAGTGTGAACACTGTTGATCCAGGTTGGGCAGCAATATTCAGCAACAGAATATGACAGAGCTAATGCTGTAGATCTCAGGACGTTAGTATTGGCTCCCCATGATGTACCAACAAGCTTCTGAAGAATATTATTTCTAGTTTTAACTTTAGCAGCCACATTTGATAAATGCTGCTTGAAAGACAGAGTTCTATCTAGTGTTAATCCCAGGTACTTTGGTGTACTACAGTATGGCAACACTTGGTCTCTGAATACAACTTCTGGTTTGTAATTTGACTGTCTGTTACGTAGGTGGAATGCAGATATAACTGTTTTCTGAGGATTTAGGTGGAGGCACCATTTCTTGAAATATTTGTCTAAGGCTTCCAGATCAGTGGATAGAATAGTTTCAGCATCAGTAAAGTTGGAGCACTGAGTCACCAGACAAATATCATCAGCATATATGAATTTCCTTGAAGATGTTTCTGGTAAGTCGTGTGTATACAAATTGAAAAGGAGGGGAGCCAGAACAGACCCTTGAGGTAAGCCGTCATTTAGTTTAAACATTCTGCTCCTATCATTATCTGAGTAGATCTGAAAGTACCTATTGCTTAGCATATTGTTGAGTAAGGCCGTGAGTTTACGACATGGGATAACACTCACAAATTTTAAAAGGAGTCCTTCTCGCCAGACAGTGTCATAGGCAGCAGATAGATCCAAAAAGGCAGCCACACTTACTGATTTCTTCTCATACCCATTTTCAATGTGCGTAGTGAGAGATAGTACCTGATCGTTACAACTTCTCCCAGGTCTAAATCCTGCTTGCTCGATAGGAATATGATGGTTGATTGTTTCACAGATTCTGTTGTAGATCAGACGCTCAAGGAGTTTATAAGTGATACTTAAGAGTGCTATTGGACGATAGTTTTCCACTTTTGTGGGATCTTTATTTGGTTTCAGTATGGCTAATATTTTTGATTTCTTCATCAGATGTGGGATGTTTCCAGTTTGCAGGATGTTTGAAAGGAAGTTGGTCAACCATTTTACTGTAGCTGGTCCACAGTGAGCCAGGAATTCTGGGTATATTCCATCATATCCAACTGCTTTTCCAAGTTTCATACTTTTGATTGCAGCTTTAGTTTCCTCTTCTTGAAATGGAGTAGAGAATTTGGAAGACTGTGGGGCTGCTCTTTTCTTGGTGTTCAACTGTAGTTTGATATCCCTTTTGGCTTGCTTGTCCTTTATATTCTTTGTAACTGACACAAGGTGTTTAGCATAGTCATTCAAATTGATGGCATTTTTTGATCTTTTTGTTGTAGGGTTTGAAGAGTCTAATTTCCTGATGATAGACCAGGCTTTTCTGCTAGAATGGGTGTAATCTAGGGACCCCACAGTTTCATGCCAGATCTTTCTTCGATTATCATCCAGGGACTGGAGGAGGCTTGTTGCATTGTCAGAGTTAGGATGGTCTTCATATTCTTTTAGTAACTCCTCACTCTCGGAACTCCAACCAGGGATATACTCTTTACGGTACCCTCTAGGAATACATCGTCTGGCTGCACCTTTGATAACCCCAACAAATCTGCTGTAGTTGTTGTACGTTGGTTTGATCCATCTGATATTGGAATCTGTTTGCTTTGCAAATTCAGTCCAGTTGGCTTTCTTGAAGTTCCACCTCGGTTTAGGATGTGATCGTACAACAGGTATAGACATCCCCACCTCCAATATAACAGGTCTGTGTTGACTATGTGGGAATTCCTTGAGCACAGTTCGTCGTACTTGATTTAGGGAATTATGAGACTGAGTTGTGAAGCACAGATCTGGGGTATAGCCTTGGGACCAGCGAGCTGAGTGGAAGGTAGGCAGATCTTTAGCATCGTAAATTAAATTCAGGTTTTCAGTTTCCATCCAGTCCTCAAGCGCTTCACTGTTGAGGTCATTCTCCATATATCCCCACAGGTGATGATGACTGTTGAAATCACCGAGGTATATAGTTGGATGTTGCAGAGACGGTAGAACGGGATTAGGCCAATTAGTCCCTGGGGGTTTGTACACGTTAACTATCGTTAGGTTTTCAATTTTAACAGCAGTTGTAAAAATGTCATTTTCAGAATTTTCTGACAGCAGCTGGTAGTTTGTTATGTGATTCTTGACGTAAGTTGCAAGGCCATAATTTTGATGGTGATTAGAGGCTATCAGTTTAAAGCCCGGTATTTTCCCCCTACTCTGTAGCTGTGGTTCATCAGCTGTGTGCGTTTCTTGAAGTGCGATGATATCAACTGCATATTTCTGTGTGAGCCTGGAAAGATACTCACATTTTGCTCGACTTATCCCTTCGATATTCAGTTGACAGATGCGCAGAGATGGTCCAATTCTACGAGCTTGTGGGTCCTGAATAGGACCGCACGTGTCCTTCGTCATTCTTTGACCGAGAGGTCTTTTCAGACAGTTCGGTCTCATCTTATCGTTGTTGCTTTCTTAGCACCACCCAGGGGTCACGTGTAGGGTATTTAAAGGTTATACCTACGGACGTGAAGCAACGCAGACCCCCCCCTATAGGGGGTGAGACCACTAAATTCGATTTACTTGTGCCAAAAACTTTCCCCTCAACCATCTTAAATTAAGTAAATACATTTTTAACGAATTTATATAAACAAAACTAAATAAAAAATCAGATAATTATAAATATTTGACTGAATAAAAGTGTAATAAAATCTTGGATATGAAAAAATTCACTTGTTAAAAACTGATAATTTTGTATAAAATCTAATGGAAAAATTTTATCTTATAATTTATAACAAAAATATCTTGTATTCAGCTTTCTTCACCACTTTTAAAAATCCAATTCTCTTAAAAATGTTTCTGAAAACTATAATAAATTTTTTTCTTATAAATTATAACAAAAAACCTAATATTCAATTCACTTTTCCATTTCTAAATAAATTTTTATTTTTACAGAATTAATACATTTTTCCTTATAAATTAGCTCCCTCAAATCTAGTATTGAACTCTTATTTAAATCTAATAAATAAGAAGACACCATAATAATGGAGACTGAGAGAGTGACTTTCAAAGGCCCCTGACCACAACTGAGGACATCATAGCAATCGTGATTACCAAGACAGCCCCGGGAAAAGTATTATTATGACTGGAGACTAGATAAGCACTAGAGATGGGTAGTTTGCGAACGAAGGGGTGCAAAGGAAAGGTTCACAAAGATGAACAAAAGGACCAAGGAACGAATTTCAAGGAACAATCGGTTCATAGTTCACTTCTGTCACGGTGGTCTACTTGTAGTTCCCGGGAACAAGGAAAGATCGGCTCATAGTTCACTACGGTCGTGGCTGTCTACTTATAGTTCCTGGGAACGAGGAACGATCGGTTCATAGTTCACTAGTTCACTAGTTCACTTTGGTTGAGGCAGTCACCTCGGCAGTTCTCATTCCAGCCTCAGTCACATGCTCGTCTCAGTCTCGATCTACCTCAGCTGCACTCGTCATTCTTCACATGACCACCTGTCTCACTTCCCCTGCCGACTGCTCCTAGTTAGTTCACTATCCAGTTGTTCGTTTCATTCACTGCGCTCGCCTATTTTACGTGTGTTCCAAACTGTTCTTGCACTTGGTTCTAGCTATTCAGTGTCCACGACCGGTAATCAAAAAGTATTTTATAGTTACGTAAATTACATATAAATTACGTTGTATGTAATAGGTACATCTTTTCAGGTAACGTAAGGGCATATCAGCTCACTTCATTATATCGATGAACAGCTGAAGACATAATAAGGCATGTTTTATTGTTATTCATATACATGTTTTGGTTCCATCAACTTGGTTTACCAGCAAACTTTCAATAATTTGCTTAATTTTTAGTGTAAGAAAATTCATATAAATTCATATAAAACGATTTTCGTGTATCTTTCACATACAAAACATCACATTTAGGAAGGCTCTAATTATTTTTAGGTTTGGTTGTTTCCAGTTTGCATTACCTGCTAGTTTGGTTTCTTTGAAAAAAAAAAGTGGGTTGTGGGTCATTTTGGCTCGGTAGGGAAAGCGGTGCCTCTCCATTTGAAAAGACATAGATTGCCATAAAATCGTATTAACTTATCTCAAAACCATTTGTTCAGAAGGGGCTTTCAAACCAAAAACTTTACTAATGCGAACTTAATTATTATTGCTGCATTAACTTTAATAATGCAACATAAAAACCTAATTTTTACTAAACGTGTGACGCAAGTATGAGAAAACCACATTTTATTTTATGCTTCCATAAAGTCTCTACTTAGCCTACGATCTCAGAGACAACGTGAAGTATATATAGGGTGTAAACGATTATTGTTTACAACGTAGCATAGCTATGTAGTGGAAGTCGAAATGAAGAATTTTATACAAGACACTTGTGGTCTATTAACTTGGGAAACAGGTTTACAAGACTACATGAGCTATAGCCCATGCGCATCGCGTGCGATTTTCATGTTCTCCAGTTCTCTACACATCATCATCGATTGTTTCGCAATTGTTGCTTGCATTAGCTTGTTATTTCTTCACTGCCTAATTATTACGTTTGTTTGTTATATCTGCTCGTAATGGACAACATATCGTCCGTAATTGGCGTGCAGTTTGTACTCGGGACTGGTTTTCCATGCGCCACCTTATATTATTTTCCTGCGATCAGCCACACAAGGCTACAGTTTGCTAAACGAGAGGTTCTACGGATTCGCAGAAATTACTTCTAATAGTTTGTAAGAATTCTGTAATGAATAAAAACTCTATACTCCAGGTGTAGGATTCCTTATGAATAGGAAGGTAGGGCAGAGGGTGTGTTACTGTGAACAGTTCAGTGACCGGGTTGTTCTAATCAGAATCGACAGCAGACCAACACCGACAACGATAGTTCAGGTATACATGCCGACGTCGCAAGCTGAAGATGAACAGATAGAGAAAGTGTATGAGGATATTAAAAGGGTAATGCAGAATGTAAAGGGGGACGAAAATCTAATAGTCATGGGCGACTGGAATGCAGTTGTAGGGGAGGGAGTAGAAGAAAAGGTTATAGGAGAATATGGGTTTGGGACAAGGAATGAAAGAGGAGAAAGACTAATTGAGTTCTGTAACAAGTTTCAGCTAGTAATAGCGAATACCCTATTCAAGAATCACAAGAGGAGGAGGTATACTTGGAAAAGGTCGGGAGATACGGGAAGATTTCAATTAGATTACATCATGGTCAGACAGAGATTCCGAAAACAGATACTGGATTGTAAGGCGTACCCAGGAGCAGATATAGACTCAGATCACAATATAGTAATGATGAAGAGTAGGCTGAAGTTCAAGACATTAGTCATGAAGAATGAATACGCAAAGAAGTGGGATACGGAAGTACTAAGGAATGACGAGATACGTTTGAAGTTCTCTAACGCTATAGATACAGCAATAAGGAATAGCGCAGTAGGCAGTACAGTTGAAGAGGAATGGACATCTCTAAAAAGGGCCATCACAGAAGTTGGGAAGGAAAACATAGGTACAAAGAAGGTAGCTGCGAAGAAACCATGGGTAACAGAAGAAATACTTCAGTTGATTGATGAAAAGAAGGAAGTACAAACATGTTCTGGGAAAATCAGGAATACAGAAATACAAGTCGCTGAGGAATGAAATAAATAGGAAGTGCAGGGAAGCTAAGACGAAATGGCTGCAGGAAAAATGTGAAGACATCGAAAAAGATATGATTGTCGGAAGGACAGACTCAGCATACAAAATGGTTCAAATGGCTCTGAGCACTATGGGACTTAACTTCTGAGGTCATCAGTCCCCTAGAACTTAGAACTACTTAAACCTAACTAACCTAAGGACATCACTCACATCCATGCCCGAGGCAGGATTCGAACCTGCGACCAGAGCGGTCGCGCGGTTCCAGACTGTAGCGCCTAGAACCGCTCTGCCACTTCGGCCAGCTCAGCATACAGGAAAGTCAAAACAACCTTTGGTGACATTAAAAGCAACGGTGGTAACATTAAGAGTGCAACGGGAATTCCACTGTTAAATGCAGAGGAGAGAGCAGATAGGTGGAAAGAATACATTGAAAGCCTCTATGAGGGTGAAGATTTGTCTGATGTGACAGAAGAAGAAACAGGAGTCGATTTAGAAGACATAGGGGATCGAGTATTAGAATCGGAATTTAAAAGAGCTATGGAGGACTTACGGTCAAATAAGGCAGAAGGGATAGATAACATTCCATCAGAATTTCTAAAATTATTGGGGGAAGTGGCAACAAAACGACTATTCACGTTGGTGTGTAGAATATGAGTCTGCGATATACCATCTGACTTTCGGAAAAGCATCATCCACACAATTCCGAACACGGCAAGAGCTGACAAGTGCGAGAATTATCGCACAATCAGCTTAACAGCTCATGCATCGAAGCTGCTTACAAGAATAATATACAGAAGAATGGAAAAGAAAATTGAGAATGCGCTAGGTGACGATCAGTTTGGCTTTAGGAAAAGTAAAGGGACGAGAGAGGCAATTCTAACGTTACGGCTAATAATGGAAGCAAGGCTAAAGAAAAATCAAGACACTTTCATAGGATTTGTCGACCTGGAAAAAGCGTTCGACAATATAAAATTGTGCAAGCTGTTCGAGATTCTGGAAAAAGGAGAGGTATGTGTGGGGGAGGCGGTTCATATACAATATGTACAACAACCAAGAGGGAATAATAAGAGTGGACGAACAAGAACGAAGTGCTCGTATTAAGAAGGGTGTAAGACAAGGCTGTAGCCTCTCGCCCCTACTCTTCAATCTGTACATCGAGGAAGCAATGATGGAAATAAAAGAAAGGTTGGGGAGTGGAATTAAAATACAAGGTGAAAGGATATGAATGATACGATTCACTGATGACATTGCTATCCTGAGTGAAAGTGAAGAAGAATTAAATGATCTGCTGAACGGAATGAACAGTCTAATGAGTACACAGTATGGTTTGAGAGTAAATCGGAGAAAGACGAAGGTAATGAGAAGTAGTAGAAATGAGAACAGCGAGAAACTTAACATCAGGATTGATGGTCACAAAGTCAATGAAGTTAAGGAATTCTGCTACCTAGGCAGTAAAATAACCAATAATGGATGGAGCAAGGAGGACCTCAAAAGCAGACTCGCTATGGCAGAAAAGGCATTTCTGGCCAAGAGAAGTCTACTAATATCAAATACCGGCCTTAATTTGAGGAAGAAATTTCTGAGGATGTACGTCTGGAGTACAGCATTGTATGGTAGTGAAACATGGACTGTGGGAAAACTGGAACAGAAGAGAATCGAAGCATTTGAGATGTGGTGCTATTGACGAATGTTGAAAATTAGGTGCACTGATAAGGTAAGGAATGAGGAGGTTCTAAACAGAATCGGAGAGGAAAGGAATATGTGGAAAACACTGATAAGGAGAAGGCACAGGATGATAGGACATCTGCTAAGACATGAGGGAATGACTTCCATGGTACTAGAGGGAGCTGTAGAGGGCAAAAACTGTAGAGGAAGACAGAGATTGGCAGAGATTGGAATACGTCAAGCAAATAATTGAGGACGTAGGTTGCAAGTGCTACTCTGAGATGAAGAGGTTAGCACAGGAAAGGAATTCGTGGCGGGCCGCATCAAACCAGTCAGTAGACTGATGACCAAAAAAAAAAAAAAAACCTCCAGGGGGGAGGCAAGTGCCCCCTCTTGGAGCCCTCCATCCTTCAGTCACCTACACTACTAGTTTTCAGTTTTTCATAAGAACCATATACCAAGCACAAGTGAACGGTGAACGAGTAAAAATGAACGCTTCCCAAAAAAGAACGATCAGCAGTGAACTAGTTCCCAAGGATGAACGAGTTTGCCCATATCTAATAAGCACAACTGTTAAAGTAGGGAACTACCGCAGATGATGACTGAAGAGGGATTCACACTGGTTAACAGGAGGGAAAACAACACATACTTTGCACACAATGGTAGCAGCACCATAGACATAATCCTTTACAAAGGCAACAATCTCGAAATAACGGACCACAAGGTGTATTCCGCCACGGAGACACTAATAAAGAAACACTGCCCAGTGACAACTACCCAACTGCACACAACAGAAAACAAAGCACACGAGAAGCAGCTCTAGAAAGATAGAAGAGAATAGAATACGCGAAAATGGAGACACGCATACCGTCTCTGAAAACAAAATATAGGAAAAGGACCTAGATGCTGCAGTAAAAGCGCTAGAAGACATAATTAAAGCCGCAACCACCACAAGCAACGAGAGAAAGGCAAAGAGATGGTTCGATCAACAATGCTACACAGAGAGAAAGAGTGTCATATTAGCCCTCCACGTGGCCAAACGCACACAGATACAGAACGACCTGATCACATATAGCAGACTGAGAAAAGAATACAAGAACCTCAAAAAGAAAAAACTAGACGATTTCACAGAACTCGAGGCTAGAAGAATGGCGGAAGAAGAAAAAGAAAACCCCTACATAGCTCTAAAGCCACGACAGTCACAGACAATGGGGAAAATAGAGATGCCAGTCTGGGAGGACCACTTCACCAACATCCTAAATCAACAAAGAGTCAACGAAGCTCATGAAACAACAAGACAAACTAAGACATCAGAAGATTCACGGCAGGGGAAATTAGAAACACTATATAAACACTGAAGAACAAGACGGCAGCAGGAGCGGACAGGATAGTCAGCGAACACATCAAGGCAGCAGTGGAGTTTTAATTCCAGCAGTCACAGACATGATGAAGTTACGTCTGCTCACAGGACGAATCCCAGAGAGATGGAGAACCTCGACAATCAGAATGCTGTACAAGGGGAAAGGAGAACCACGTGACCCAAACTCGTACCGTGGAATCGCACTAGAGAACAACATCCTCAAAATACTGATGAGCTTAATGAAGATAAGATTAACAGAAGAAATTGACAACAAGATCCTAGAAGAACAATTTGGATTCAGGAAAGGCCGAAGCACCCTAAGTGCAATCAAAAACCTAAGAGACGACATAGAGGAGAAAATAAGACTCCCAAAAGGAAAATTCCACACAGTATTCTTCGATTTCACAAAAGCATTTGACAATCTCAACAGGACCATAACATGCGCCAAATCAGAACAGATAGTGGAACAAAACAAGGAAATGTAACAACCTCAAAAGAAACTACACAGACAAATGGAGTGTTACAAGGAGAACCCCTCAGTCAGCTTCTGTTCAACATAACCACACACGACATGGTCCTAGCAATAAGAACGTCGGCTCCATCCCTGAAGATCTACATATACACTATGTGATCAAAAGTATCCAGACACCTAGCTGAAAAATAATTACAAGTTCGAGGCGCCCTCTGTCGGTAATGCTGGAATTCACTATGGTGTTGGCCCACACTTGATGACAGCTTCCACTCTCGCACGCATACATTCAATCAGGTGCTGGAAGGTTTCTTGGGGAATGGCTGCCCATTCTTCATGGAGTGCTGCTATGAGGAGTGGTACCGACGTTGGTCGGTGAGGCCAGGCACAAAGTCGGCGTTGCAAAACATCCCAAAGGTCTTCTATAGGATTCAGGTGAGGACTCTGTGCAGACTATACCATTACAGGGATGTTATTGTCGTCTAACCACTCCGCCACATGCCGTGCATTATGAACAGGTGCTCGATCATGTTGAAAGGTGCAATCACCATTCCCAAATTGCTCTTCAACAGTGGGAATGAAGAAGGTGCTTAAAACATGAATGTAGGCCTGTGCTGTGATAGTGCCACGCAAAACAAGAGGTGCAAGCCTCCTCCATGAAAAACACGACCACACCATAACACCACCACCTCCGAATTTTGCTGTTGACAATACACACGCTGGCAGGCGATGTTCATTGGGCATTCGCCATACCCGCACCTTGTCATTGGATCGCCAAGTTGTGTACCGTGATTCGTCGCTCAACACAACGTCTTTCCACTGTTCCATAGTCCAATGTGTATGCTCCTTATAGCAAGCGAGGCATCGTTTGGCATTTATCGGCGTGATGTGTGGTATAGGAGCAGCCAGTCGACAATGAAATCCAAGTTTTTTCACCTCCTGCCTGACTGTCATAGTACTTGCACTAGGTCCTGATGCAGTTTGGAATTCCTGTGTGATGGTCTCTATAGACGTCTGCCTATTACACATTACGACCCTCTTCAACTGTTGGTCTCTCTCATTCAAAAGACGAGGTTGGCCTGCATTCTTTTGTGCTGTACATGACCCTTCACATTTCCACTTCACTATCAGATCGGAAACAGTGGACCTAGGGATGTTTAAGAGTGTGGAAATCTCGCGTGCAGATGTATGACACAAGTGACACCCAATCACCTGACCACGTTCGAAGTCCATGAGTTCCACGGAGCGACTCATTCTGCTCGCTCATGATGTCCAATGACTACTGAGGTCGCTGATATGGAGTACCTGGCAGTAGGTGGCAGCACAATGCACCCATAATGAAAAAGTATGTTTTTGGCACTGTCTGGATACTTTTCATCACATAGTGTATGCAGACGACATTGTGGTGGGTACACAAGTCACAAATGAACTACAGAAACCAATAAATTCTTTTGGAACATGGGCTAAACACAACAGACTGCAGATAAACGCAGAAAAGACTGTACACATGGTATTCAGGAAAGGAGTTCGCCTGTCCACCTCAAACAAGAACATCTACAAACTATGAACAGCTTCAAATATCTGGGTGTAAAGTTTCAGACAACAGTACACTCATACAGAATCCACACAACACAACTAGCAGCAGCCGCAACCAAAGAAATCTACATCATCAAATCACAAAGCAAACTATCCCTGGATATAGCCATGGCCCTCCTCGAAGCATCATTCCTATTCTAGCATATAGAATAGAGATAACTTGGGAAAAGCTAAGCTATGGAGACCTACTACGAATGGAAAAAGTGAAAGCCAGATTTCTGAAAGCAGCTCTCGGAATTTCCAAGTGTACCAAGTCAAGACTAGCCTATGAACTTGCAAGAGAGACATTTCTACTAGAGGACCTGAGATGGAAATTAAACTTGCCCTACACAGACAACTGGAAGAAACTGCAGCTAGAGAGGGGGAAGAAAAAGGAGATATGGCTAGAGTTCTACTCTTCAAAGGCCATGATGAACAGAGCATGGATCAGCACAAACTGGGAACTGAGACACTTCATAAATTCCATGGCAGTCCATGGCTACCATCACATAATCTGCAGGACGAAGACTTACCATGACCCGGACTTAATATGCATATGTGAACTCTGAAAAAAACATTGTGACTAATGCGTAAAAACCATGTGAAATCAGTCATAGATCTCTGTGTTAAATAATGTATCTTAATATGCACAAATTATGCGCAATAAAGTTTATTATATAAATATAATAAAATTTATTTTTTCACTTTTTACAAATAATATAAGAAACCTTTTCCTGATAAATGGTAGAACAATTGAACCAGTTCATGACAGAACAATTAAACAATCTCACTTCAGTTAAGCTTCATAGATACTTTGAAAGAAATGATTTAAGAGGATGTTATGAATTGCAAAAGTAACTAAACTGATTTTTTAATGGAACTCACAGAAATTGGAGAAGAATCATGGTTATCTTACTATAAAATTGATAATGATGATGTTTTTAAAAGTGACCTAATCCCACAAGAAATTAGGCAAAATAATGACATTGTTTTTTATTCTGAAAGGATATTCAGAACACAAAACATAGAAAAACAGTTAATTGTTACTTAGTTGAAAATGCATTTAAAAATATAACAAACTGTAAATTTTGAAAACAATATAAACTCAATTTATTAATAGCTAAGCCAAATTATAGAAACAGTACAATATTTAATAAAATTTGGTTGCTATTCACATGAATAAAACTAAAGTTTTATTTAATAAGCATATTTCTATTGGAATGGCTGTATTTGATTTCTCAAAAGAATTAATGTATGAGTTTCACTATAATGTTATGAATTCAAAATATGGAGACAATATTGAACTTTGTTTTAAATATACTGATAATTATATCTGTAATATAAAATTGAAGATATTTATGAAGGTACGAAGTTAGTGATTAATTGTTTTGATACTAATGATTATCCAGAAAATAATATGCTTTATAAATTATTTGAGCGCATAATGTTAGTTCTGGTGTAAAAGAAGGAATAATGCCTGTTTCTTGATGAGAAATGCTGTTATATTTTAAAAACTCTACCAGCTAAATTAAAATTAATATAAATTGATTCATAAGGAATTATTTTTGGCAAGTCATTACCAATAACTTTTTCCTTTAGCTGAATTAGTTTCATTACACTGGCCAACAGTGAAAATGTTTTGAGCCCAAAAACAGTTAATTCTTATGTATTCCATTGGCTCAATTAAAGAATCACCATAAAAATGGTAGATTAGCTCTTCCTTCAGAGAAAAAGTGACATTTTATTTTTATAGTCAATATTTTCAGTTTGGGGGAAATTTTCTTTTCAGAGTTGGCACACTTGTCTAATAACAAAAAAATGCTCTTTAGCTGTTTGTAAGTCATAAACATAGATACTGTTGCCTTAACTGTGAGTTTCATATAGTCTCTGCTGCAATTAAAGCAGAATTTCTAGTTTGAGAGTGCTTTTGTAGTGTAAAATTCGTAAAAGTGTGTAAATGAGGTGAATAATTTCTGTTACATTTGTGTTGAAATAACATTTTCGTCTCAGAATCGCGATCTGAAGCCTCTTGGGAAGACTGCCTATCAGCATTATTTTGGTATGAAAGTAAGGGACCAGGATAAGTATTGGGCTCCATACATATGTTGCAATACATGTTCAGTTACACTGCGAGATTGGCTGAAAATTAAGAAACGATCTATGGCTTTGGCTGTGCCTGTGGTTAGGCGGGAGCTTACAAACCGAAAAGATGACTGCTACTCCTGTTTGACACCACCTATAAAGGCAGTATTGTCTTTCAAGAAAAGAAGAACGGTTCAGTAACCGAATCTTCCATGTGCTAATGAACCCTTTCCACATTCATTTTGTTTCCCAGTTCCTACTCCATCCGAAAATTGAGTGTTTGAAGTAGAAAATGAAGACAGTGTGGAACAGGAAGAAGAAGAACCAAACAAGCCTTCCACATCCTGTGACCATAATTTTGAGGGAAAAGATAATAAACTGCACAGACTGAGTCATATGGATTTGAGTGATGTCATTAGAGACCTTGATCTGTCAAAGAAGAAGGCAAAATTCTTGGATCTTGGCTTCAGCAATGGAATCTTCACGAAAGTAAAATCACAGTCTCGTAATACAGAGACTGCTTTCTTTTTTGGAGAAGAAAAACAATCGTGCTGTTTGCTGTGACATTAATGGCTTAATGAAATGTTTGAATTTGTACCATGATTCAGCTAAATCGAGACTATTCATAGACTTGTCCAACATAAGTTTAAACTGTGTTACTTTCAGTGTCAACCGTCTAAGCTTCTATTCCCGCTGGTCATACAGTTGATATGAAGGGAAAATATGCAAATATGACAGCCCTCTTGGACTCATTCAAATATCATAAACACAAATGTAAAATCTGTGCTGATATAAAAGTCATCACCATCCTCTTAGGGATGAAACTGGAGTACACAAAACATTGCTGCTTCTTGTGAATGTGGAAGAGTAGGGATAGTAAATCGCATTGTATTTAAGCAGATTGGCCTCAAGGAATTCTTATCCCTTGCGAGAAAAATATCGTTTCCAAGCCTCTTGTGGAACCCGAAGATGTTCTTCTTCCATCCCTGCATATCAAGCTGGGTTTGATGAAAAATTTTGTCAAAGGTATGAATCAAGAAGTACAGACCTTTAAGTACATAAGAGAGAAATTGCCAAAATTAAGTGATGTAAAAGTTAAAGAAGGTTTTTTTTTGTCAGGCGACAAATTTGAGAGTTTGTGAAGGATCCTGCATTTGACCAAGTTTGGAGGGGAAAGAAAAGAAAGCTTGGGAAGCATTCAGAGGAGCTGTTCATCTATTTTTAGGCGAAAACAGAGATAGTAACTACACTCAGTTGGTGACAGTGCTCCTACGAAAATATCATAAACTTAAAATGCAACATGTCCGTTAAAATCCATTTTTTCCACTACCACCTAGACATTTTCCCTCCTAATTATGTAGCTGTTAGTGATAAACATGGATAAAGATTCCATCATGACAATCCTATTATGATGCAAAGATATCAGTGCCACTGGAATGAAGCAATGCTTGTAGATTACTGAAGGTTTTTTTGTTAGGGATACTTTGGAACTCTGTTACAAGAGGGAAGCTAAAAAATCCCATGCAGCCACCACATGATTCTCTTCAGACCAACCATATGTGAGGTATTCTTCCATCAATTTAAATGTATTTAAATGTAGCAACCATTTTAAAAAATTAAATACTTTTTCAAAATTTTTACCATATGTAATTAAAATATAACTCTTTCTCTTAATCTATTAATATGACATACCTCCACCTAGTGTGTATCACAGGCACTAAGCCTTATTAAAGCCTAAAAATTATCCAATTCTATCTTTTATATTCATGTATAATTTAACCTCAACTTCAAAAGTAGCCTTATTTAAATTTTTTTCTTGAACATGTGAATTAGGTTTTATTAATATGAATAATTTTATCTAAATTTTTGAATTTTATGGACTGACAGGAATTTTTATTGTTTCACCATCACAATATAATTTTTTTGATGTAATATTTGTAGTTTAAAATGTTGTATAAAACCAATTAAATAAACTTTTTTATAATTATATTCCAATGGTACATTTAATCTTTTTTGAGAAATGATGGATTATTATTAAATCAACTAGTAACTCATTTATAATTAATAAGTTATTATTAGAATAAATGAGGCATGTCGGGCTGCTTTAGATCCAGCAATAATCAAAAATGAGCTGGGAGGGGAAAAAAGAGTTCACGAGCAAAAAATTAAAATTAAACATGATAAACTTTTACCAGATTCCATACCATTTGCAATAATCAGATAAACTGCATGTGGAAGAATCGCACCATAGATGTTAAGTCCCATAGTGCTCAGAGCCATTTGGAAGAATCACATTAATAATTGACAATTATATTGTAGCTCCAGGATGGTTATAATGAGATAAAAAGAGTCATTTATATATTTTTTCTTGTAAGTCAACCTAAATACTCAGGTTTTATAAAAACGTATAAAATTTGAAAATGAAAGGATTGAACAAATTTTTACTATTATTGAAAATAATGAAGAAATTATACCATAAAATGAATGTGAAGCTAACACATTAGTGGATAATTTTATTTTTGGAAATTGGGATATAATTAAACAATATTTTTCTAGAGGAAGACATAAAGGAATAGATTGTTTTTGTTCAGCCCAAACATACTCAAACCAAAACAATTATGAGAGATGATTTAAATTTCTTAAATATTTTTTAGAAGATGATAATAATTTGAATCATATGTATTGTGCACCTGTTGATGACGATTTAATATTCAGTGATTTTAAACACATGTGTACTAAATGTTGGAATAACGTTAAATTTGAATTTATTACGAAAGACATGAGTAGCAAAACAAATGAGGGAAAGCAGAATTAAAAACTGAAAAAAGAAAATAGAAATGAAAACTAATAATATAAAAAATAGGTCAACCTGTTATTGATATAATAAAACATATTTTGAAAAATTAAGGAAAATGAAGAAGTTGAAAAGCAAATTGTTTCTTACCATCAACAACAACAACATTATTGAGACGAATTTAATGACACAACAACATTTAAACAATGTGATAGAGCTTATACTTTAAGAAAATCAAAAATTCAAGATCTACTGAATGAACATGAAGAAGAGATTAAAGACTGGAAACAGTTTAAAAATGAAGAACATCATTCAATACTAAAAAATAAATATACTGAAGGAAAACTAGAATATATCAATAATGGCAAAGATACAGTTTTTGGCTTAAGAACTATTGGCACATTTAAATTTACTTGTAAATTACTAGTAAAATTTGACGGTAAAAATTAAGTTACTGATGAAGGAACAGACAGATTAATGAATCTATTAAAGAAGAAACAGACAACTATAGATGATATGGATAAAAAAGTTAATGCTTTTGATTTAAAAAATTATGTAGATATATTATATCAGTCAGGTGCATTATATTATGATAATAATCCAAATAAAATAAAATAAAGTAGTAAATAGAAATGTAAATATTTCATAAAGGAAATTGTCGATGTTTATTTTTGCAAAAAATTACCAGTAGATTTAAATTCAAGTGAAGATGAAAAAATTGGTGAGGATTTTTTAAAAAATATACAGAAAAACAATTGAGCAGCAATAGACGAATGATGTTCGAATTTAATTGTTAGATTACGAATTATTCATAATGAAGATTTGGCTGGTAATTAAACTTACTATAATGAAAAAGTATGAATAACAAAAACTTTAAAAAATAATTTTAATGATTTGGTTATTGGTAATCCAGAAGGTGTTCCTTATTTATCAGATTTCGATTAATTTACCTCACACCGTTTGGGAATCAGAAAAATATGGAAAAGGATTAGTTGATACTTTAATTGATAAATTATCTCCTGAAATACAATTTCCTGGCTATTATTAAAATGGTCAAGATTCACAACGAGAAAAAGGATTTGCTAAAAGGCGATAAAAGAAGAAAACCATTAGATAAAGCTTGCAAAAAACCTAATATTTTATATAGGGATAATAAAGATTTAGAAAAGAAAGAATCAGATAAAGAACTTCAGTTAGGTAGAAAAGAAAGAATGTATGCCAAAGATGCTTTATTTGGCGAGAAATTAGTAGCAACAGCAGTATGAGGAATAATGTATGGAAAACGAAAGTTACCATTGGGGCTCGATGATACGGCTGTTAATTATAAATTTTTAAATAAAATAACCGTATAATCTTTTAGAACAAGTAATTTTATAAAAGTTTGAGTAAGATAGTTTTATAAAAATATTTAAACAAAATAATTTTATATGTTTTTAAAAATGAAGTCTTTTATATATTAATTTTATTAAAATCCAAACAAATTTTGTATCTATATAGGTGAATAACTTTACAATTGATTATACTTTGTTATCAGATGGTAAAACTAAATGAAAGCAATTAAGATTTAACTATATAATGAACAATTAAATTGTATTGAAAATCTTTTAACTTTTTAACTTTAGTTATTACAATTGTGGAAAATATAAGAAAATCTTATAAAAAAAGGTTCTGTATCAACAAACATTAAGGCTGATATTCACCCTTCTTATTAGTTCTTTAATCTATTTAGCTGCAGTCAGTACAATAGCTTGTGGAGTAGGTGATGTAGCAAAATCATTAATGTCAAAAATCAAAATGGAAAAGAATTACTAAAACAAAAAAGGCATAATTTAGCATTGGAAAAGGAAGGAACTGGAGGAAAATAGTAAAAAATTGAAAATAATGATCATTTAACAAATGTTGTTTAGAGAATATTACTAAGAAATTAAAAGTAAAACATTTAAAGGTGTTATTATGAGTCACAAATTACCTTATTCAGAATTTTTCAATGTAGTGTAGTTAAATTAGATATTACTGATAATGTTTGCACTCACTGTATTTGTTATTATAAATCGAAAAGTAAGAAGTTTGTTGTAATTAATTTTTGCTGAAATACCCATAGATAACTAATTAATTACTTGGGAAAATGATTTACATTATAATGCTACAGGACTAAATTGTGATGAGATTGTTTGTGGTTATTTATGTTTATTCAGGTTAAAAATATAATCAGATATTTATAAATTGCAAGATTTATAAATTTAATAAATGGACAGCTTTGGAAATAAAATAAAAACCATAAATGAAATACTAGAAAATCCTAGAATCAAAAATAAATAATACAATAAATTTCGGAAAATGAGAATCTGAAATTAATACATCAATTAATAAATGTAAAATTTAAAAAATAAAAATTAACTTAATTAAGCAATTTCCACCATACCAACACTTATTGTACTTCTAAATTTAGGATAAATGATCCAGTTAGTGGTTATGATGCCATTACCAAACAAATCTTATAAAAAAATTAAAAAATATTTTAATAAATTCTGCTAAAACAAATATAATTTGTAACAGTGTTATATAGATTATCATCAATTGATGCATACACATATTCAACAGCTAATTTTGATTTTGATGAATTTAATGGATTAAAAAATGAAGTATATGATAAGAGAGTAATTGAATTTACCACCGGAAATGAACAAAACATCAAAAATTTGAGAAGTATAATCTTATTCTTTAAAAATGTGGTTTCATTGGTAAAAATATAGACATAGACTTCGAATTATTTAATTTTTAATACTTTTGATATTTCGCTAAATGTCCTTGGTAATCCTTATGAAGTAAATACTCCTAACAAATCAATAAAAATTGTACATAAATCAAGTTTTCTATCAATAAGTCTAAAGTATGAAGTTTAATCTGTACCAATAGATTTAAAAACAATTGTATTTCAGTGTAATTTAACCTTATGCAAATGAATAACCTAAATCACCTGTGAGACAATCACATTACGTGACTAAAATGTAAAAAAATTACTGAAACTCATCATCCAAAAAAATAACAACATAAATTGAAAAACAAAGAATTGAAGGTATTTAGTCAATTTGGAAAACTAAAAAAATAAATTTCTTAAAATAATTTGAAGTTAACCTTTTCCAATATGATAATATTCGAGAAGTAATAATTAGTTACAGAAAAAGTTAGAAAAATTTTTAAAATAAACAAACTTATTTCTTTTTGTATAGATGATTTATGGCAATCGGATTTAGTAAAGACGGATTCTGAAAATTTAAAATGAATTCACAGAAATAAAGAACGGATATGGATATTCATTACCTATAAATGATGTTTTTCTCAATTTGCTCAGGCTATTCCAATTAAAAGATAAAACTAGTAATAATATTTCAGAAACAGTTGAAAAAACTGTAAAGCGCAGATCTCCAAGAAATTTACAAACAGATAATGGTAAATATTTCTATAATAAAGATTATCAAGAATTTATGATAAAATACAATTTCAGTTGTTCGAACAGTCCATGGGTGTACTGCCGGTCCATAGTGTCCAACAGGCACAATATTTCGGCTATCAGACATGTGCCCATCGTCAGGTGCGCTCACGAACTGTGCTCCAGAGGGCTGGTGGCCGTAATAAATCCCCTCCCCTCATGAGAAGTTTTCTCCGCAGTCCGTGCCCCCGAGTCAGTGGTCTCTGAGACGCTGGTGTCTGCGTCACTGGTGGTGTCAGTGTAACTACCTCGTTCACCCTAGACGCCCGTTCATTTCCTTTCCTAAGCTTCTTTTAAATTAGACTCAATGCTGGTTCCTATGCCCTGCTGAGATTGTAGCTGCAATCTCAGTTGATGAGTCCAACTCTGATACGAAGTTTGATAGCCTCTGCAGTGACCCAGTCCCATTATTTAGATGTTTGTGCCAAGACTCTGGTATGTTGACACAGACATCAAAATACTGGGACAGCGTCGTTAGAGAAGCTATCGAACTTCGTACCAGGGACGGACTCATCAACCGAGATTGTGGCTACAACCTCAGCAGGGCATGGGAAACAGCATTGAGTCTAATTAAAAAGACGCTCACCAAAGAAAAGGAATGGGCATCTAGGACGGACAAGGCAATTACACTGATGCCACTACAGATGCCGATGCCAGCATCTCAGTGAGCACTGACATGTAGGCGCGGACTGCGGAGAGAACGCCTAGCGAGGGGAGGGATTTAATACAGCCACCCGCCCTCAGGAGTTCAGTGCACCTGACGATGGCGACATGTCTGATCGCCGAAATATTGTGCCCGTAGGACACTATGGTCTGGCAGTACACCTGTGCACTGTTTGACCAAGAAATACACCAGGAGAAATTGAAAAACCACAATATTAGTTGTGATTCAACCTTTACTGAATTAAAAGTGTCTGTTGCTGAAAGTTGTAATAGAACATCACAAGAACAAAATGTGGTAAAAATTTAACTAACAAGGAAATTATAAATGGATTGATTTAGTTTCTAAATTGATTTATGGATAAAATAAAACAAAACATTCATTACTAAAAATGAAGCCAAAATATGTAAATAAAGATAAGGAAATAATTGTTGCAACTGTTTATACATCAAATCTTGAAGATACAAGCCTAAATATAAAGTATTCAAAAAGTAAGAATAACTAATTAAAACGAATTTTTGAAAAAAGCTATACAGCTAACTTTTCAAAAGAAATTTTCAACATTTATAACATTACTGAGTCTATTCCAGTCACATATAAATTTAGAGATATTAATCGAGAATAAGTTATTGAAATACATATCTTGTTGAAAAAGTTTTGAAAAAGGAAAATTATAAAGTTATTGTTAAATGGCTGGTTTTGATAATTCTCGTAGTAGTTGGATATTAAAAAGTAGTGTTGTAATATAATTTTTAATATTTTTTCTTTATAAATGAACTAAATTGAAAGCTATTGCTTTTATTGTTTTCCTTTTAATAAAAAAGGTAAATATATTTTAAATAATCCGAATAGAAATGTAGAAACTGACATAAACATTGGAGATGTTGGGTTCATTCTAATCAGTCTCAATTATACATGAATTTTAAAATCGTTCAAACCAGTGGATCAGTTTAGACTAAAAAACAAAAATTGATAATTATGTTCAACAATTATTTGATTTTGTAGATATGAAACAAAGGAAGTTACATTTTATTAAGAATAGTACATCCTTTTATTACTTATTTCATCAGTTTTATTACATTTAACTTTGTCTCTTTCTGCTAAAATTTATACCCAAGGACATATGGTTAATAATGGTAAACTAAAAAGTGAAGAAAATGAAGTACTTCATCCACTAGAAATGTTTGGTGTTTATTTTAATTATAATGAAATATATGGGATTGGAGATTTAACTATTATTTTTACTTCAAGTTCTAGTGCTGGAGATGCTATTCTTATATTGTCTGATAAAAATGATAGCTGGAGTCAAAATATAAGATACACTACCAAAACAAAGAGACATTGTTATTGAAGCTATGGAAATTAGAGTATATACTGTTAAATACAAACCTGATTATGAAACAATCAGAACAATAAATGTTACAAAATATTAAAATCTTTCTTTGATTTACAAACTATGGAAATTGCTGGACTAACTAATAAAAAATATTTTGAGATATATGTAATTAATCATTATAATTCAGTAAAATTTGATATACCTTATTTTATTTTTGTTGTTTTCCAAACAAAAAGAAAAAATAATCAATCAATTGATATCGTGTTGTTAAATTACACAATATCTATTAAAAAATGGAAGCGAAAAATTTTTCCCCAAGAAATGTGGAATTTAGATCCACAAAATAATTTTTTAAAAGCTTATGATTCATTTCACGATTTTAAACGAGTAACACAATTTAAAGGAGATATTGACATACATTTATATAATTTCATCACAAATTATGGTATTTATGTTATAAACATGCTGGAAGAAAAAATACTGTGGCAAATCCTAAGTCAACTATGAAATTGTGTGCTACTTTTAACAATAACTTTCCTAACAATAGTTTCCCTATATAATTTTTTTTGAAAACAGAATTTACCTTATGTTGCTCAACATAGCATATTAATTGAAAATTTTGATTAAGATTTTTGGTAACTTATAAATTTCATAATTCTACACCATATCTCTTGCAGTCATAGATAAAATATTGAGATTCATATTCTTTGGGGACTGAAAGGGTAATTTGTAAGCCTAATATGTAACCAAAAATGTAATCTATTAATATTTTTAGTGAAATATAAAATTTACAATTCCTTCTTGGGTCTGTTACCTCATAATATGCTATATTTCTTGCAGTCATAGATAAGGGAGGGCTTGATTTTTTAATTTCCTTCAAAATTTCTGTATTTCTTTCTTTATAATAATCTAGTTTTTTACAGTCATATAAATGCTGAAATTCGTATTTTTCAGTTTCTTGCCAAACATCTATATCTGTTTTCTTATAATTATGAAGTTCCCATAGGTAATATTCTTGACAATAAACCCCTATAAAACTTTCAGTTCCATCACTATGTTTTCCACTTTTCAAATGAACTGCACCTAAAGGTGGCTTAAAATAATATTTGCAAACATTACGTTTAACTTGTTGCTGTCTTGGTTTTTGTTTCTTTCAACAAAAATATTTTTGTCAAATATAAAATTGTCCCACATGTTAGTCATATTTTATTTGTTATAATTCACTGAATTTTTAAAAATCGAAAAACAAGTTGAATACAAGATATCTTATAATTTACAATGAAAAGTTTTTATTAGATTTTAAAAGATAAGAGAAATAAAAACAAAAAATTATAAAATTTAACAATGAGGAAATAAAAAAATTTGTTATTAGATTTTTAAAAAAGTATTTCATAAAGCTTTAATTTTTTGTGTGTGAGATATTATTAAATTTTTATTCACTTAAAAATTTATAGTAAGTTTGTTTTTATTTAGTTTTGCTCATTAAATTCAGATAAATTTATTTATTTGATTGATGATGGTTGTGGGGTAAAGCTTTTGGCAGTAGTAGATCGAAATAGCGGGATCCGCTCCCTGTTGGGGCGGTGGTCCCAATTTCCATCTACTTCTGGAGTATTTATTTAAAAACTTATAACATTGAACATTGCTTAAAATGAAGCAGCATCTTGTGTATACATTGAGACATATCTAGCAGCTGCAGTTAGGTCAGACCTGTTGTGTAAACATGGACAGGGGTTAGAGGTGCATTATTTAACGTTGAAACCCCTAAGCCACCACTTTACACACTATAAAAACATGGTGCATGCTCACCAACATTGTTCACAGACATGAGCACACTGCATAGATACCAGACATGTAGCCAGCCGCTGCCAACATGGCAGTGCACACTGTTCGTCTTCCTAAAGCCAACTGCAGGTCCACGGTGCGGGACTTGCACCAACAGATTTCCCAGCCATCACATAGCTTTGATTCCTTACCCTCTCCCCCACCACCAATGAGGCATGCACCTGGCTTCTGGAGCCTTGTCGATGGTCACCAGTGCAGATATTCCTGCTTGGAGAGGATGTTGCAGTGAGAGCTCAGTTCAGATGGTGATGCAGACAAATTTCTTTATACGATAAATTCCCTCAGAAACCTAGAAACTGAAGTCTCCAATTCAAATAATTTTCTATACACAGTATACACAGGTGTCAAAAATTAAATCAGCAGATGCTATTTACCCGATCTGCGTCTAATTCATGATATAAACATAAAAACTGTCAACAGATGTCTGTACGATCGCGTTCTGCACTGAGAGTGCATCCTGGTCAACTGACAACCACGCCAGCGATGCCATCAGGAGGCTTACCAAACGAGACAGCATTTGCCAAGTAGTACCTGAACCACATTTGCTGTGTACACAGTCACAGACAGTACAGTATGACAGAGAGAAGACGCCTACCAGACTCTCTGCAGTGAAGGGCCATAGGAAGAATGGAAACAGGACAGTCACAAACTGATGTGGCCTGATGGCTTAATGTGAATCGTTCTGTTGTTTTTAGAATGTGGCAACAGTTTATATTGACCAAACCTGTATCCCAAAGACCAGGGCAGGGTCGACCATTTGTGGCATCAGAAAGAGACGACCGGCTGTAAGGGCACAACGGTATCGCCTTAGTACTGCATGGCAACTGGAATCTGTCCCCGTAGCATCCACTGGACATGTTGTATCGAGGCAAACGGTGTACAGATCGCTTCAGCAGAGTGGTATTCATTCTCAGAGACCTTCCATATGTTTATCTCTGACGCCTCTTCACAGAAGAGAACGTCTAGAGTGGAGTCATTAACATGTCACCTGGACAATCGAACAGTGAGCCAATGTTCTTTTCACAGATGAGTCCTGATATGGTCTGGAGAGTGATTCTAGATCAATTCGCATATGGAAGGAATGTGGAACTCGATTTCGGGACGCAAACACTATGGAAATGGACCAACATCGAGGAGGATCCCTAATGGTGTGGACAGGCATTATGTTAACCACAATGACACCTCTTCAGGAAGTTGTACAGGTGGCTCAGCAATGTTTAACTGCTGTCAAGTATCGTGATAAGATTTTGGGACCTCATGTGTGGTTGTTGCGAGTTGCTATGCACCCAGACTTCGAACGATAACGGTCGACCTCATAGAGCACGGATCGTTGATGTTTTCTTGGAAATGGAAGCTATGGCACCCATGGTATGGCACGCACACTCTCCCTATTTGAATGCGATAGAGCATGTCTAGAATGCATTGGGAGATGGGATACATCACGTCGGCTTCCACCAACCACTCTCCAAGACTTGCGAGCAGCTGTACAGAAAGAACATGCGTTATTGTATCAACATGAGATTGATGGCGTTATTCACAGCATACCCCAGCGTTATTATGCATGTATTGCTTCCAGAGGTGGTCACACCTTATACTGAGTACATTAACCAGTTGTCAGAATGTGTGTGCAAATCTGTTAAGATGGGAAACATGAAGAACATTTTTGTCTATTTGCATGTTGCAGATGTTTATGTTTCTGTATTCTTTAGATTGTTTCTACTTTACTACCATAGCAACTTATGGTTCTTTGAAATATTGGTACACATCTTAACACTATGGTTCTAGGCGCTACAGTCTGGAACCGCGCGACCACTATGGTAGCGTGTTCGAATCCTGCCTCAGAAAAGGATGTGTGTGATGTTCTTAGGTTAGTTAGGTTTAAGTAGTTCTAAGTTCAAGGGGACTGATGACCTGAGAAGTTAAGTGCTATAGTGCTCAGAGCTATTTGAACCATTTTTTTCTTAACACTACATCACATTCTTTTGAATTATCCAGCCCAACTGCTCTTGTCAAAAAATTGCACTTGACTCCCAGAACTGACTTCCCAATTATGGCAGACATGTGTATATGTGTATTTGTGCTTGTAGTCATGTGACTTTGGAGGTAGCTGAGGAACCTGTAGGTGTGGCTGGTAAACATACTTTGAAGATCCAAGTGTAGGTCAATACTGGTTTACATCTTCATCAGTGTGAGCTAGTGCTGTGTGTCTAACAATGTTGATGTAGCCAGTATCTTAACTCCAGTCATCCTTTTTATAAGCAGGCAGCAATATAATGTTCAGGTCAGCATTTCATCTTTTTGCGGTTCTTCATATAAATTTAAATGAAAGACTAGATTGCTGTCCGAGTAGCTTGCAAGTGTACCATATGTGTGAGAGAAATGATATATTTCACACTTGCTTTAGTGAGGCGATAGGCATATCAGTGCACTTTAAAAAATCAGGAAGATGGTTACCGAATCGTAGGTAGTGTTAGCTACTGTCTTACCGGTTTCAACGTAGGTTACAGGTACGTTTTCCATTTTAGCTAATAAATGGTCATTAAGTATAGTTATTCCTTCAGTTTTAAATGCTGTAAACGTTTTTCCACATGCTCAATGCGGAATACTGTATTATAATCCCAGTGGATGCATCTTAGAAGCCAACACAGTAAATGTTATACAGTTTTCACTGGGCTACATCACAGTCACCACTGATCGTTGAAATGCACACCACACTCACATGTTGACTAACACTTAGTCACAGCCTGTTATGACTATTTCCATAGTCAGGAGTGAGGCAACATTCAAATGCACTAGTTCAGGAGTGTACTGAATCCTATCTCACGGCTGTGGGAGCTAGCTGTCGTATGCTACCATTATAGACATGAGAACAGTTCCCACACATATCAGGAAAATGCGATCTTACCGGGTAAACTTTACGTAAGCCTGAAAAACTGTAATGGGGTTGTCAGAAGCACCCAAATGCTATTGGCCTCATGTGTGCAGTGTGTGGAATGAGTTTGAGTAATTCTAAAACCACCCTGTTTCACATATCTTAAGTCTCTGATCAAGGAATATTTAACTAATGGAACAGAATGTATTTTACTGGATGACAAGTGTCCCACGTATCAGTACATACAAGGGCTATCCACAAAGTACATTACGTTTTGGAATTAAAAATAAATAAAGTATTGGAAATTTTTTTTATTATATACAGATGAAAGCCACACTTAAATACTACTTTTCTACATAGTTGCCATTTAAATTAAGGCACATATCATAGCGATGGACGTGCTTGGAAATTCCTTCGTCGTAAAATTCGGCCGCCTGCGCCTTCAACCACGTGGTTACCTCTTCTTGAAGCTGTGTGTCATCATCAAAACGCTGCATAGCCAACTACTTCTTCATTGCTGGGAATAAATGGAAGTCGCTCGGTGCCAGGTCGAGACTGTACGGCGGATGAGGAAACAACTCCCACTTAAAAGATTCGAGAACTTCACGAGTGGCATTTGCCGTGTGGGCCTGGGTGTTGTCGTGAATCAGCAAGATCTTTGAGCCCAACTTTCCCCTGCGCTTGTTTTGTATTGCTCTTCTGAAGTTGTGCAGAGTTTGGCAATACCTTTGAGAGTTTATTGTAGTGCCTCTTTCCAGAAAATCCACAAAAATCACACCTTTTCTGTCCCAAAAGACAGTCGCCATCACCTTCCTTGCCGACATTGTCTGCATGCATTTCTTGAGTTTTTGGGGGGAATTTGTGTGACCCCACTGCATTGACTGCAATTTTGTGTCGCAGTTCACATGCTTAACCCATGTTTCGTCACCAGTAACGATGCGATCGAGTAATGAGTCGCCATCTTTCTCGTAAGCGTCCAAAAACGTTAACACTGCAGCCATTCGCTGATTTTTGTGAATCTCTGTCAAGATTTTTGGTATCCATCTTGCACAAAACTTGTGGTAACCAAGCTTTTCGGTAATGATTTCGTGCACCAAACTTCGTGAAAGTTGTGGAAAACTCATAGAGAGTTCCGTTATTGTGAAATTACGGTTTTCACGGACCACGACATCGACTTTTTCGACAAGTTTGGCAGTCACTATGCTGAGTCTTCCACTTCGCTCTTCGTCGTGAACGTTAGTTCGGCCATTTTTAAATTTTATGACCCATTGACACACTCCACCTTCAGTGATTATGTTGTCCCCATACACTTCACAAAGCTGCCGATAGATTTCTATTGGTGTACAGTTTTTTGCAGTCAGCAACCTTATTACAGCACGCACTTCACACTTCGCGGCATTTTCAATTAACGCTGACATTTGAAACTGTCACAGTAACTCAACGGAGTACAGCACGAACCTCTCACTAGCACGGCAGGATGCCGGCTGAGCGGCGGAATGCCATGACACCAAGATGGCCGCGCTAGCCCCGCCCCTAACGGACACAAACGAAAACGTAATATACTTTGTGGATAGCCCTCGTATAAATAGTTCAGCAGATAGGATCAGCAGAACTACAGGACTGTTCAGTGATGATGCTGTTGTGTAGACAAAAGTACAAGGGTTATTCAGAATGTAAGGTCCGAATTGCTCAAGCTAATCGAATGCCATGGAAACATTGAAATGTGCATGCACACCGACAGCCAGCATACCTTACTCGTCAAACCAAGCCATTTGCATTGGTGTTGTCGCAGTGTGCTGTGTATAGTGTCATTTCAAAATACTTAAAACAATTAGTTAGCTCACCGACTGTGAAATATTATCTGTCTTCGGTTTTTGACCGCAAGGAATGTTGCAGCAGCGGAAATTCAGCGACAGATATTTGTGGTGTATAGCTTGAATGTGATGAGTGACAGCAAAGTGTGTAAATGGGCAAGAGCTTTCAAGGACAGATGGGAAAATGTCCGTAACGAACCATAACCAGGCCAACCATTAGCGACCTCAAAAATTAGGTCAAAGCCATGAATGAAAATATGGGTGACAACCAGAGATTCATAATTTCATCTTAAACATCGGAATTTCCGAGTGTGGGTAGAACAACCTTGCATGAAATTATCTCTGAAAGAAGCCATTAAAGACTGTTTATCCATAGTGGTGGCAGATATCTATGACTTAGGGATACAACAACTTATAGAATGTTATGGCAAATGTTTAACCAAATATGGCAACTCTGTAGGACAATATAGAAACGTGTGAGGAATTAAATGAAAACAGTTTTTTGAAAAATCGGTGATGGTTTACTTTGTATAACAAATCGCACTGTACTTTGCGAATAACTTTCATATAATCATTGGACAATCATAAGAGACTGAATAAAACTGAACACAAAATTTCCTGTGCAAATATTATGAAAGATGCTATTGTGAACTGTATGAAAATGATTAAAATACAGAAGAAGATCGTGACAGTATCTAATTACAATATTAGCGGTGAGCATAATACAAAATGTATAGGTAATACTATTAAATGGAACGATCATGTAAAATATGTACTATCCACTAATGCCACCAATTCTGGAGTATTTTTCAAGTGTTTGGACCCATTATCAAGAAGGTATTACGATGGGCATCGAATTCACGGATGTACTGCTAGAATCTTAACAGCTTGATAATGCTCCTTCCCCTCACACCAATGTGTAGCAGAAATGCTAGGGGAACATAAATTTGATTCTCTGGAAGAGTAACAACACAGCTCTCACAAAACCATGTTGAGTGAAGGGATGTGAACATCAGAAAGAAAGAAAGATGTTGCGACTGTGTGTGACTCCAAGTTCCAAAATGATTGTACACAGTGTAAGGCACAAATATAGGGAAGTTTACCACAAATTTATGTTGTTTTATTTCTTTTTCTCTGTAATTGCTGTAGTATTTTATATCATTAGACAGAGTACTCACAAAACTATGAATATACACTCCTGGAAATTGAAATAAGAACACCATGAATTCATTGTCCCAGGAAGGGGAAACTTTATTGACACATTCCTGGGGTCAGATACATCACATTATCACACTGACAGAACCACAGGCACATAGACACAGGCAACAGAGCATGCACAATGTCGGCAGTAGTACAGTGTATATCCACCTTTCGCAGCAATGCAGGCTGCTATTCTCCCATGGAGACGATCGTAGAGATGCTGGATGTAGTCCTGTGGAACGGCTTGCCATGCCATTTCCACCTGGCGCCTCAGTTGGACCAGCGTTCGTGCTGGACGTGCAGACCGCGTGAGACGACGCTTCATCCAGTCCCAAACATGCTCAATGGGAGACAGATCCGGAGATCTTGCTGGCCAGGGTAGTTGACTTACACCTTCTAGAGCACGTTGGGTGGCACGGGATACTTGCGGACGTGCATTGTCCTGTTGGAACAGCAAGTTCCCTTGCCGGTCTAGGAATGGTAGAACGATGGGTTCGATGACGGTTTGGATGTACCGTGCACTATTCAGTGTCCCCTCGACGATCACCAGTGGTGTACGGCCAGTGTAGGAGATCGCTCCCCACACCATGATGCCGGGTATTGGCCCTGTGTGCCTCGGTCGTATGCAGTCCTGATCGTGGCGCTCACCTGCACGGCACCAAACACGCATACGACCATCATTGGCACCAAGGCAGAAGCGACTCTCATCGCTAAAGACGACACGTCTCCATTCGTCCCTCCATTCACGCCTGTCGCGACACCACTGGAGGCGGGCTGCACGATGTTGGGGCGTGAGCGGAAGACGGCCTAACGGTGTGTGGGACCGTAGCCCAGCTTCATGGAGACGGTTGCGAATGGTCCTCGCCGATACCCCAGGAGCAACAGTGTCCCTAATTTGCTGGGAAGTAGCGGTGCGGTCCCTTACGGCACTGCGTAGGATCCTACGGTCTTGGCGTGCATCCGTGCGTCGCTGCGGTCCGGTCCCAGGTCGACGGGCACGTGCACCTTCCGCCAACCACTGGCGACAACATCGATGTACTGTGGACACCTCACGCCCCACGTGTTGAGCAATTCGGCGGTACGTCCACCCGGCCTCCCGCATGCCCACTATACGCCCTCACTCAAAGTCCGTCAACTGCACATACGGTTCACGTCCACGCTGTCGCGGCATGCTACCAGTGTTAAAGACTGCGATGGAGCTCCGTATGCCACGGCAAACTGGCTGACACTGACGGCGGCGGTGCACAAATGCTGCGCAGCTAGCGCCATTTGACGGCCAACACCGCGGTTCCTGGTGTGTCCGCTGTGCGGTGCGTGTGATCATTGCTTGTACAGCCCTCTCGCAGTGTCCGGAGCAAGTATGGTGGGTCTGACACACCGGTGTCAATGTGTTCTTTTTTCCATTTCCAGGAGTGTATATAGGGTGAATGATAATTAATGGCGTAAAAACAAATAGTTGAAAGTACACAACACTATATGCAAAAAAGTCTCAGTAAATATAGGGTCGAAAATGCGTGCCTTAAGAGCTACGAGCATTTTTTAATCTTCGATACTGTGAAACAAATGTCTTCTACTGCAAGGTCTTTGCTTTCCATATTTTGGGAAGTGGTAGTATGGCCCAAATTAATGTCTAGCAAACATGTGCTCTAAAACGCATACCTCAAAAGTTACGAGCACTTGATTATTATTTTTTGAAGTAGCAAAGATGAACAGGTGCTCATAGCTCTTAAGGAATGCATTTTAGAGCACATTATTACTGGACTTTTTTCTTATTTTGGTCCATACTACCAGTTCCCAAAATATGGAAAGCAAAGAACTTGTAGTAGAAGAGATTCGTTTCACAGTATCGAAGATACTGTAGCTCTTGTAGCTCTTAAGGTATACATTTTCGAGCCTGTGTTTACTGAGACTTTTTTGCTTCTAGTATCATGTACTTTCAACTGTATGCGTTTACTCCATCAATTATGATACACCCTATATACACTGGGTGTAAATTTTAAGCTGGCAAACCAGAATAACTCGAAAAATAAGCTTCACACGAAAAAATATATAGAATCCAAAGTTGATAATTTTCGAGGGAGACATCTGCTGGTGCTAAAATTAGTCCGCCACCCCAGCCCCCTGGGCGTGGGGTGGGAGGCAACTTTAAAATTTCAAATACGAACCCTAATTTTTATTGCAGAATCAGATTCTACATAAAAAGCTATGTACATTTTGCTTAAGCATTTGTTTTGATTCTTGGTAGTTGGCGCTGTAATTCAAGAAAATCCATGTTCTCAATTTTGTGTGGAAAATAGTTATGGACAAAATAAAAAATGCTTATTTACTTCTTAAATGTTGATACGCTAAAACTAAAAACCCTCACTCTCTCCCCATAGGGTGGGGTTTTAGAGAAAGAATTATAGTTTTACAAATGTTGACCCAAATATTAATTTTTTCTGCAGATTCGGATAACCTTTCCTCCAGAGTGTAATTTCTGACTGCCTGTTAGAAAGAAATTTGCTCATGTAGGAGTCAGTGTATATCCTACCAGTATGACAGTGTTAATAATCCGCACTATCGGACCTAACAGACTTTGAATGAAGGCAAATCTACTAGAGGTGTATAGAGATACAGTATTTAGTGTTGTGGCAGCTTATAAGACTGGTGAAACTTCATATGCTAAATGTAATACAGGAAGAATAACTAAATTTAGTTAAAGAAGATCATCAGGTGATGGCTAGACTTAATATATTGCTGTAGAATGGAATTGTGTCAACAAAAACATTGTGACAGGAACTGCATCAAGCATACAACAGCTTTTGGAGCATATTGGTATAACATGGACTAATTTGTTACAATTTCACTGTAACAGGTGCATTTTCTTAGTTTCACTGTTATAGGGACATTCTGTTACAATTTTACTGCAACCAGGCATTTTGCCACAATTTCACTGCAACTTGGGCATTTTATTAGAATTTTTACTGTAACATAGGACAATTTGTTACCATTACACTCTAATAGCAGCATTTGGTTACAATTTTTGCTGTAATATGGGGTATTTTGTTACAATTTTGCTCTAACAAAGGGTAATTTGTCACAATTTTACTGCAACGTGGCAATATATAAGGTAAATTTTTGAAACTTTCCAGTTACATGATGATGCATGAGAAAATTTGTGATAGCATGTATGGGAATTTGATGTCCTGATAATGCAGACATGTAAATGTAAACTGATTGGAATGCCATTAGATACCTTTATTGTACAATTTGAGTGTTGACAGTCACTACCCACCATTTGGAACAAACACTGTGTTCATGAATTGAGTAACTCTTAGTCACACCCTTTGGTTACTCTTTCCATTGCCAGGAATGTGACATTGTAGAAACACACTTTCTCAAGAACAAGATTTATGTTAAGGTTGCAGGACCTGTTAAAAGCTCTCAAGTATAGCTCACATATCCTGCATGTTTCTCAAATTTAATGTGTTCCAAGTTCACAATTTGAGATGACCAAATGTCATATACAAAATGATGGTTCTGAGGATACTGGCCAGCCTGCATGTTTGTCAGACTTGTAATGATGATAGAATCCAAGATGGCAATCAAGATGGCAGATTTGGGGACACATGTGCAGCCTACAATGTTGTCAATCCAAAATAGTTGCTCCAATTTCTGCAGCACTGTTGTCACTTACCCCCACCATTCACAAGCAGTGTTCAGGATCATTAGTCATCAGGTGGACTCAACACTCATGCTGTGCATACCATAGTGAACCCTTCAAAAATTATTACAGGAAATGGTAAATGGTCTGTATTGTTAAGTATGATTACACATGTGTGAAAAGTGAGGCCTAACAAAAAATATGAAACTTATGAATTTTAGGGTTTAAAAGAGTTGCATAACAGCACATAGTTTCTGATCCATAGTAACTACAAGCTTTTTTCATTTATCACCCATTTCTAAAACTTAACTAAACCCCATCCAAACAGGCCTCAGACGGCCCATTGGTACTGACTGACCACTGTGTCATCTTAAGCCTATGGCGTCACTGCCTGTGGATGTGGAGGGTTATGTAGTCAGCACACTGCTCTCCTGGCTGTTGGCAGTTTACGAGACTGGAGCTGCTACTTCTCAGTCAAGTTGCTCCTCAATTTGCCTCACAAAGGATGAGTGCACCCTGCTTGCCAACAGCACTCAGTAGACTAGACACCCATCCAAACAGCTGCTAGCCAAGCCCGACAGGACTTAACTTTGGTGATCTGACAGGAACCAGTGTTACCATTGTGGGGAGGCCATTGGCTTATCACCCTCTTGGACTCTTTAATTAAAACACAAAGGACTGCATAAAACAAAAATTTAACAATAAATGCACTTTGGACATCTGATATACAACTGAAGAAACAAAGGACACAGGTTGCCAATGGAGCTGCTCTCTACATGTTTTCATTGTTGTTAGTGAATGCTGGAAGAGGCTTCCAAGTGTTGTTTGATGAAAAGTGTTTCTGGTAATCTATTCAGTATTAACTATACAGTATGTAGCTTATAATTGTGACTCCAGATGTGCTAGAAGCACAAAAAACACAGTTCGCACTTCCTAAAGCTTTGGAAGAGTACAGTATGTACAATAAATAAGTTCTCACTTTATTACAGAGAAATATTATTATAATATTAATTAAGTAAGCTGGATTAAATGAGCTGGATAGTATGGAAGTAGGATAGTCATGAGCCAGATGGGCAAGAGTCTACTGTACATGCTGAATTTAAGCCACATAAAAACAGTTATTTGGAAAATACTGTAGTTTGATGATTGAGGTTCATGCAGAAATAAAAGAATGACAATGTTTCAATGATGGTGATTTATTTTCAACTATTCAAAAAGTACAAACATGTGTATCAACAATGTATAACAGTTGTACCAAAACCTATAATAATAATAATATTTTTACAAGTTGAAATATATTTCATTCCATCCATATATATTTCCAATGAAACTTGACAGTTCAGTTGTTTCATACCTCCGCAATGTTGAAGAAACCTTACAGTCCATTTGTTGCTATATTGAAGAGACTTAGGATGTTATGTGAGATAAAATATTATAGTTCAAATGTTGCATTGTCACAAAGATTGGAAAACTACACAGTTCATACACTTCACACAAGAGGTAAATATCATTTGGGTGCTTCAGACCACCCCATAAGATTTTTTCAGCCATATGTAAGATTTATCCAATAAGATTAAATTTTACTGACATATATGGCAACAACCTTCCTAGTATATGACAACGAGCTCCCGTAGACGTGACATAAGCTTCATCACATTCTTGAAATAGTGCATTTGAAAGTTGCCTCAATCTTGACAATAGAAATAATCACAGTAGAGTGTAATTAAGTGTTAACCAACCTGTGAATATGTTGTGAATTTCGACTGGTCAGTGTGACTGTCATACACTCCTTGCTATATGCTTCTATGTGGCGAAAATTATAGGGCATTTTCTGTGTTGTGTTTTGCAGTCTTTATACTGAGGTTATAAGAATATGACATTCTGCACTGAGCATATGAAAATTCGCCTGTGGAATTTAAACTGAAGAAAGAACTAGATTTAATGACCATTCGTTTGCTAAAGTGGAAAACCTACCTATAACCTACACTGAAATTGGTAACGCAGTAGGTAACACTAATTACAATTCAGTAACAATTTTCCTAATTTTTTAAAGTGCCCTGATATGTGCATTCTCTGACTAAAGAACATGTGCACTATATCACTTCTCTCTCACATCTTGTGCATTTGCAAGCAACTTGGACGGAAATCTAGTCATTCATTACAATTTATATGAGAAATTGGAAAAGATGCAATGCTGGCCTGAACACAATATTGCTTTCTGCTTATAAGAAGGATGAACGGAGTTTAATCTATTGACTACATCAACGTCTGCACGTCAGGTGTACCTACTACTAGGTTCAAAAAGTATGTAGATGATGTAGTCATAGCCACACAAAGTGCGAACTTTGCCCAAACACAGGATTTTAGTACTGCACATGATGGAAACAGAGATTGTCTTCAACATTCGAAAACATTAGGTAACTTAGTATGAATTATAGGCCAATAGTCATTATTTATTTGTGCTATTCATTTCACAATCTAGGAAATGTAGCAGTGACTGATTCGTTATTTTTACGTCTTGATAGCCCACAAAGAGAGGGAGAGGGAAGTTCAGCAGGCAAACGAGATATCTAACTCTTTCAGTGACACATCACCAAAATAATTATGCAGTGCAGCTGCAGAAAAACTGGCATTTATTCAGTTATTCTAGCATGGATTGCTACGTGAAACTAGTCAAGGAAGTTTTCATTGATTCATGTATTTCAAAAAACGACCTAAGTCTAGTTTATTTTTCTCTGTTTGTACCAGTGCATCTAACACTGAAAACAGGGAAATGTTCCCAGTAGTCTTATGGTATTTTGATCTAGATATTGGAATAAAACATAAACTGGTTGACGTTATAGAACAGAGTGATGAAACGGCTGTAGGCATTCACAACTTGCTGAAAACGTCCCTTGAGTCTCATGGTTTAGATGTAGTCAACTTTAGATCCTTCATTGTTTGCATTTAGACCTTATTTTCACTTCTGTTTTACATTATTATTCCTTATCTTCACTTTAAAGAGATGGCATCCTTGCCCAAGACCTTGAGAACCAGCAGCATCTCTTTAGTCTACTCTGCTGCTGAGAATTTTGCATTTGTTTGGATCAACAGCCACCACACACACCTTAACCCCACTCAGTGGTTACCTGTTCTGAGCAACTTAGTACTGCCCCAGACTAGATATCTGTCTGCTCAAAAGTCTCATCTTCAAAAGTATTCTAATACACCAGCACTGCATATTCACGCTGATTCTATCCAGCTTACCAATGCACATATGAAGGGCTTATTTTAATAATGGTACAAGTACTTTACCTCCACTTTTCTGTCTATAATGCTTCTGACATTAATGGTCCAAAAAAACAGAAAGAAAGGTTCATCTCCAGCAAGAAGCCATATGCTTGAATATTTCTGGTATCTCAACTGCAGATTTGTTAGCACTCATTTAACTTTAGGACTCTATATCTCAAAATGAACAAAAGTGGACTTGTACCACTATTGAATAAGCCCTTCATATGGAACTAAGACTGAAATTTAAAAAAACTGCGAGAAAAGCAACACAACTTCGGAACTTTACTACTGACGAGAACTGGCGATCACAATGGAGACAATAAGTCAGAAACTGTACCCCATGTGAGACCTGTCAATCAAAGTCACCAGTTTCAGCCAGAGTGGAAGGGTATGGCGCCATCTCAACAGAATCCGCACTGGAGAGGGAATATGCAGTTGATCGCTATTCCTTTGGAGAATGGGCAAAAATCCTTCATTTGGAACATGTAAAGTAAAGAACGAACAATCTTCCACATGGCCTTAAAAATCCCAAATACCTGCTTTGAACGGTCGCTGCAAGAGATCAATGACCTTACACTTGCCACACTGGATTTGTGAAAAACTGTAAACCATCTCTGTGACATTTTTGTATCCCTCATTTAAATTTTAAACTCCTCTCTTCATTCACATTTTACCATGGTTGTACAATATCTGTTGGTTTATAAGTCAATACGGAAAAACTATAACCTATGATTATGATACGTTTTTGATAAGTTTTTAAACTTCAAATTTCTCTTTCTGTCAATATTTTACCCTGTTTGTACAGTTACTGTTCGTCTGTATGCTATCTATCTGTTATTCATGAACCAATGTGTGATGTTCATATGAAAAGAGAAAATCTTTAGAGATGCACACACACACACACACACACACACACACACACACCAATATCTGCCATAATTGGGAAGTTGGTTCTGGGTGTCATGAGCAATTGTTTGGCAAGCAGCTGAACTGGATAATTTTCCAGACAATGACGTAATGCTAAGGTGCAGACCAATATTTCACAAAACCATCAGCTACTATGAATTGTCTCCAACAAATAATTGTAGAGGGAAAAGTTAAAGATATGAGAGGAAGAGGTAAGAAAGAGAACTGGACTGATGGATTGCGGTCAAGCATGAGACACATTATATAAATGTCATTTCAGTAGCAATGCTGGAATGGCTATTTGGACTGCTAATGTCATTACATGTAGTTCTAAAACATTCTGAAGTTTGTAAATAATGAAAAAGTCATCATGCAGACTGGAATAATTACATGTTGTTACTTTACAATTACATCTTATGACATAGCAGCAAACAAATTTTCCACATTAGCACTGAATCACCCATGTTTCACTATAAATGCCAGTAATATGATATCATCAAAATGCAATACGAATAAGGAGCTTCAATTTTTAAGTAGCTCAGGTCATTTGTCATATGAAGGAAGTCATTTATATTATAGTCTGAACTGTGCTCTCACTACCATATCGTCTCCAGGTAGCAGTGTTTGCCCTGTTGACTGCTAGCATGGGCACCAGATCCAGGTACATGTCAGTAAATCACCCCTGGTATAACAGGGGTGGGTGGGGAAAGGAGGGTAGAAATGTTGCAACAGCTGGGGTGGGACTAGAGCAATCTGTTGGTGTGATGGCAGTGGATGGTGAAGGGGAGGTGGATGACCATGACCTTGGGAGAAATCTGGTAACAATGCAGCCTGTCCCAGAATGCACCCAACCTTCCTACTAACTGTCACTAATTAGTAGTATAAGACTTAAAACAGTTACATCATTGTACTTTTTTTTATAAACAAATGAATTATCATGTTTGGTCTGATTTTTCACCACAGTCCAAATGTGGGAATTTTTTCTGCTGTGTCCTATAATGTTGTAGCATGATTAAAGTGATACTGATATTTAATAAGAAGTTAATCATTAGGAAGGTACTTAAGTGTTGAATATAAATTCATAACAATTAAACTACAGTCAGTTGCTGTGTTGAAGAGAGGGTCCTTGTGCAAACATAGATATGGAGTGGTTTGATGTCCCACATGATCAGAATTTAGTCAGACCTAGTACTGGACATCAGTGTGAAATTCACGTGCAGGATATGTGATGTCAGTGCAATGGATTGTAAGGGCCATATGTATGGGACACACTATCTGCTAGGTCATGCTGACAATACTGCTGTGGACAAAACTATGTTGATGACTATGGTCTCCATCAATAGTCACAGATTGTAACTATGATCACAAAACAGCACATGTCTCCACTTCAATGCAGGACAGTCTGGACTAGACGATTCATACCACACATGTATTAAGGGAGTCCCTAACTGATAAATGTATTACTGCTCACTGCATATCAATGCATACAGAAATCAGTACTGGTGCATGGACACCACCACTGGATGTTTGAAGCATGGAAAAAGTAACCTGAACTGATTGGCTGTAATACTTATTAGTACATATCTCTGTCAGAATATGGGTACATCGAAGCCACCTGAGGTACTGCATTCCATTTGCCAGCAGGGCAGCACTCAGTCTGATACTTAAAATAATTTCGTCTGCAGTTCATAACATAGAATGAAATAGGGCTCCTGACACATCTACAATCATCTTACATTAGCAAACAATACAGGAATCTTTTGTTCGAGCATGTACAACCGTTTGTTCACCTACCATACCTTGCAGATGACATGTACCTTCGCCAAGACAATGAATGCATCACACCATCACTCCTGAATTGTGTCCAAATGTTTTGAAATACATTCCATAGACTATAAGGTGTCTGTTTAATCATCCCTCCTAGCCGTCCTTCTATCACCTTACCTCAATCCTATGGAGCTAAATGGGATGCTGTTGTGCGAAAAATTTGCGCAGTGGACCCAGCTCAAAACAATGTCTGTAGATTGAGGGAGTGGTGAGTAAGTGGCAATGGATCAGTGATTGCACAGCACTTTCAGTTTCTCATGTTACCCATTCCACAACATGTAATCACCTTCAGTCAGAGAGATTGAGGGAGTGGTGAGTGAGTGGCAATGGATCAGTGATTGCACAGCACTTTCAGTTTCTCATGTTACCCATTCCACAACATGTAATCACCTTCAGTCGGAGGAGGGTATGTCACATGCTACTAGGATCTTTAATGGAATTACTCCGAAGTGCATGTCCTTTGAAACAAAAAGATGCTCTGTGATCCTCACTGAACAGCAAATTTAGTTCTCACAGAGGCTGTTATATCATCTGACTGTATTAATGAGGTGAAAGGAAAGGGAAATGCATTCATAGATACAGGTAGTCAAACAAATACGTTTCAATGCAGACACAGCCTGTAGACTGAAAAAGTGCAGTGTATCTGCTAAGGAAATTTCGTAAAAGACGCTGCTATGAACTATTCAAGAATACTGCTCCGTTTGTAATCCTTCTCCAGTGGACCTTACAACAAGTTTCGTAGAAATTGAGAGATGCACTGCTAGTGTCATAGGCGATTGGTGTAATCCATACACACTATAAGTCAGATGGCTAGGGAATTTAAAACAGGAATGTTTAATAGCAAGACAATGTTGATCTCACAAAATGCATTTGGACACATTTAAAGAACCAGTATTCACAGTAGAGAGAGTAATAATTTTGTTGTCCCCATGGTACATCTTGTTTAAATAGAAGAAAATGCGAGACATTAAAGTGCATACAAAGGCTTTGCAGTATTTTGTTTCCATCATTCCGTTTATAAGTGGGAAATGACAATGTTATTGTACTACTCATGCTGTGCACTGTAGGGTGCCTTGTGGAGTATGCAGGGTGATTTCAAAAGTTGTGCAAAAATTGAAGGAGCTGACAGAGGAGCCGAAATACAGCTTTGGAATGGGAACTTATGGTCTTGGAAGTAATCCTGAACCAGTTGAAGCTTCGGAATATCAGGAACAACAAGGATAATTAATGCACACATGCCATAAATTCACCAAATACAGTATACTGTTTTTGTGTACTTCTTTGTTGGGATATATCAAAACCTCGTGCACATGTACATGACACCAGTTCCTGACGAACAATCATTTTTCGTCAGGATACTTGCAAAGCCTGATGAGGTCCATACTTGATAGAACGTCTGAGAATTTTCTATGAAGACGTTACGCCTGTACTGAATGTGATTGTTAGCAATTTGAACACCTTCTGTAACGTTTAACATTGTTGAGTAAACATTACATTATCTTTCATGAATCTGAGGCACATATGCATATATTGTCTTTGTTGTTCCTGACATTCCAAAGCTGTCGCTGGCTCAGGATTACTTCCAACACCGTAAATTCTTATTTTGACTCTTCTCTCACAAGGGGAAGGCCTCAGACATGGCCAACCGATTCGGCTCAGATTTGGCAAGTCGCTTGTGTACAACTTAAAACTAAGGAATCTAAAATATTTTGGGTCAACACCCCTGCGTTTTTGAGAAAATCGCCCCTAAAGGTTATAAAGAGCAATCGATTCAAAATAGGAGGGATCGATAGATAATTGTAAATAGAGCATTTTTCATCACCAGTAATGGGTCCGCAAACGCATACTTTTCCAGAAATCGAGGTAAGAAACTTTTACAACTGCCGTTCTGTAACCACATGGTTAACACTTCTCATCGACAGCATCGATATCGCCGGCACGGTAGCTCAGCGTGTTCGTTCAGAGGGTTAGCTGCCCTCTGTATTAAAAAAACTGAGTTAATCGATCAACGACGAATTTAAACGGATGTCTTACGACGTCCGCCCCGAGCAGATGCAACGAACGAAAGCGAACAGAATGAGATTTAAAATAAGATATCGCAACGGCCAAGGTAAGTGTCTGGGAATCGGAGAACCCGCGCTCGAATCTCGCAGAAACGTAGCGGATGTTCTTTTCGTTTGTATTTTTCTGTATCTCAATTGATAGGGATAGGAGGGTCAATAAGGTAAGGAAATCAACAAGGAATGATAATAATAAAGTAGGGAAATAAATTTCTCAAACCTCTTGGGATAGTCAACAACTAAAATGTTACTCCAGGTCACTTTACAATGGCTCTTCCAGTCACTATTACGTGTCCTCACTTTTCTTCGATCAACTAGATGCGTGGTACTTGTTATATAAACATACGAAACAAATATACTCACGGCTCCAAGAACATGTAATGAATACAACCTTTCGACAGCTACACTGCCTCCGAAGTGTCGGCGAAAAGCGTTTACCATGTGGGTACAGAAGCGGCAGTTGTAGAAGTTTCTTTCCTCGATTTCTGGAAAAGTTTGGGTTCACGGACCCCATACCAGATGATGAAAAATGCTCTATTTACAATTATCTATCGATCCCTCCAATTTTGAGTCGATTGATCGTCACAACCTTTAGGGGCGATTTTCTCAAAATTGCGGGGGTGTTGACCCAAAATATCTAAGAGTCCTTCGTTTTAGGTTATACACAAGCGACCTGCCAAATTTGAGCCGAATCAGTTGGCCGTGTCTGAGGCCTTCCCCTTGTCAGTTCCTTCAATCTGATGCAGCTTTTTTAATCACCCTCCCTATGCAGATTTTTCCGTAGAACTATTTTCATGGCCATTTCCTGACCATTAACCTTCCCTATCTTACACGAATGTTTTGAATCCAATAGTGATGTGGTAGTCGAATTTCAAGAAGTGATGTCTGCCGAAAAATATGTTGAAGTACATTCAACTTCTGCAGGAGTGGCACTGGTTTCTAAAAATCTACAAGTTAAATATATTAATTAGCAGGCGAGACAAGATAGAATTGTCAGAACTGGACCACAATAAATACTTATGCTTTATTAACACTTTTTTCTCAGAAAAAGAAAAAGTATTATGATGCTCCTTTATGCCAAGTACGTTGTCAATATCTTCAGCATATTCTTTATGCAAAGAATATTGCTTTTCTCCAAGAAGGCAGTCTTTGAAAAGAAGGACAAAGTGAAGGAATGGAATCAGCAATCTTGTTGGAATAATCTTGGCATTCATCTGAAGAAATTTAGGGAAACCATGGGAAATATGCATCAGGATGCCCATATGGGGATCTGATTGGGCTTAAAATATCACTCTTGAAAGTTTATTGCATTTTGTATCTCTTCTCTTTGTCTTACAAGAGGACCACACATACTCATCATGGATTTCGTCCAAATTCATGACATATGAGGGGATTAGCCAGAAATGACATTGACAGAAAGTGGGAGCCCCAGATGGCCAGGCGTTTAGAAAAAAATAGCATTCTTAGTGTGGGTCGGGCAAGGCATGAGCAATTTCTGTCAGTGTATTTTCCAGAAAAGGTTGACACAGTGGAAAGAATAGAGAGCGGGAAGCCGAGGGGAATGGGATCAAGTTCCTATGTCGGAACTCATTTTCTGTTTTCAGGTTTTATATTTCTTACACCGCAGACAACCTAAAATAATGCTCATTATTCTTTATTTGTCTCTACTTTCAAGAAAGGCATGAAAAGAAAAGGCAAAGCAAAATTTGTGATTGCAAATAAATCTCCAAGAAAGGTTTGTACTTATAGCATTGACAAGGACTCTGCAAATAACTTTTCGAGAAAGTATTGTAATTAAAGAATACAGAATATCATATTCCATTAGTTTAGTTTTGACCTTTGAGTAGCCCTTGGCAGCTGCACATGAACAATAGGTTCCTGGTGCAGGTAAAATCAAACCATTGGCCATTGGGGACAACACTAGCATGTTTCAGCCATTAACTGTGCGGTAATAAAAGTATATAATTTTGTATATGAACCTCTCATCTAAGCTTTACGATCCTTACTTGGAATTTTATTTGCAATCCCATATTTTCCTTTTCGTGAATTTTATGAAAATATTAATAAATGCAATGTACTGAGCACTATAGAGGTTTATTTGCAGTGTAAGTAACGTAAAAATTGAAAATAAGGAAAAAGAAAACAGTTTCTACCTATGTACTCGACCTCACAACGCACAGATTACCATTATGTACTCTTTCTGCTGCGCCAACCACTATCTTGAAACTGCACTAACATCAATATTTTATGCCTCACCTGACCTGAGTCAAAATGCCATTTTTTCTAAACGCTTGGCCATTTGCAGCTGTCACTTCTTTCGATTTGATTTCTGGTCAAATCTTACCTATAACATAAATCTGGACAAAATCGGTGATATCGAATAGCTGCTTCCTTTTGTCAGCCTCCTGGCAACCACACGCAAAAAAAGCAGTAGTAGAACATAATAGAATATATCTTATATTTTTCTCTGAAATGCGAGATTTAAGTGTGACAGAATCAGTACTTTTCTGACTATTGAGTGAAATGAGTCAACTGTTTGAGGTTCTGTTCCACAATTTCTACCTAATTGTCAACACTGTTACTCACACACTTATCCTTTCTATTGCACTCAGTTGGAAATACGACATTGCTACAAGAGTGAGAGAACTCAGAACATCTGAATAAGACCATTCACTTTTTATTCTTTCGAAAATTCGATTTGTTATTTTCTGATATGTCTCAAGAATAAAAAGCCCTTGTCAGTGTGCCACTGCAAAGAAGGGGCAGTGCTTTACTTACGAATTTCACAGAACACTGTTTCTCATAACTTTCATCTATGGTATGAGACTGCCCTTTCTTTTATTCATCACTATTCGGATTTATCCACATTTTGACGTCTAGGTAAACTGCCAGAGCAGTGTGTCTGTTGACAAGTAATCTCTTTTAGTTCAATAAAACGGTGCTCAAGAAGGCCAAATCAAAGTTTCGGGCCAGAAATGAGTCAAAAACGGAAAAAAATCAAGAAAAAAACTGGGTTTCTTTGAGAGTTTTTCGCTTATAAGTCGGAAACGACACAATTTCGGCAAATATTATTATTTTTTAAAATAAAGGAGATAAAATTTCACACAATATAGTTCTGTGTGATTTTTTTGTCAGACCAACCGTAAGGCGTGTGCTTCATTGCACATCCATTGCCGAATTCCATTCTTTGGAAAAGTCACATTGTTATTGGAATGGTTGATACTTGATATTTGCCATGATGTAGGGGAAAGAAGTTTCTGAGATGTCAATGATCTTCCCCATACCCTGACAGGGGGAGGGCCAGTCCTTAGTATTGGTCTCCTACACCAGCAATTGTTTATGAGTTCGGCCTCTTATGGTTGCTTCGAATGTATAGTTCAAGTGAGAAATGTGTTCTATATGATGGTCTACTGGATGATGGGAGAGAAGTGTTGTACTAAGACCAAAGTTAACTTGAAGAAAATTCTTGAAGAAAGTAGGAAGAGGAACGTTGGGAAGCTGCCTTTCTAAAGGACAAAACTGTGGTTAAGGTTCGTGTACCATGCAGAAAAAAGTTTACTAACGAGAAATTAATTGTTACGAAGGCTAAGAGAGTTGCGGCCGATGGCAGCTGAAAAGTAACTCGATCTGCTCAATCGGATTTTGATTTCAAAAACAACTATTTTTGGTGTGGGTTGGCATTTGCGCCAATATTTCTGGTTCTGCAAAAGAAGCTCCCAGCTAATCGATGGAGCCTACAGTATTGTGCGCATAACCTGGGTCTGCAAGAAACTGTTGTGAACCTTGCTGAGAGACACAACAATGAATTAGGACGCTCAATTGTATGTCTAATTGGACCAGTTCCTGACTTGGTTACAGCTAATGCCCGGCTCCATATCAAATGCATGAAGGTCCTATATGGCAATCCAAACCATGTGGGAAAAAATGAGGCCCATATGCCACTGAAATTGGTGGAGCTATGCATAAAATTTTCAATAACCTCAGTGAAAATGATGAGGAGTGTCAGTTTTCTCTTCTGCAGTTAACAGACCAAATCCTGGTACCAAGTCTGTAAAAGCTCACCCATTGAAGATGTATGTAAGTGATTTAGTGATCGCCTTATCTGTGAAGAAAAACACTGATACAAAATTCTTTTGGATATTGGCATCAGTCAAAAAGTCATCCCAGAGGGAGACCGTCGACATGTGATTGAAACAACAGAAGATATACTTGTTGAAGATATTCGATTGCAGGCTTACTACACAACGGAATATCCCCTGAAAGACCAGTGTCTCACAGAGAACGACGGCCTCGTCTCTGATACTGTCCAAAATTTCTTTAATGGTGTAGAGATGAAGAAGAAGCGAGGAAACTTGAATAAATGGAAGACTAAACGTATAGCCATAGCACACAACATGGTGGCAGTTGACAGAACCATCTCTTTCTTTACGCTATTTTGTCGAAAACTGACATGTTGAGAATTGTGGTTGTAATACAAGGTGTCCCACGTAAAAACATTATGCCCTACATACCAGTTAATCATCTGTAGTCGAACTGCATGTGAAGTGCCTGGATGCCAATGGCCACCACTTCCAGCGTTTCTTATAATCATGTTTTAACGTTACTATTATGCATTCTTTTTTAGTTAGTTCATTGTTCATCTCGGCAGTGAGGTATACCGGTTTTATATGGGACACCTTGTACTAAAAGGTTTATAACTGGAAAAGCAACCAGCTACAAGTATGGTTTAACAAGGTTTATTTGAATCAAACTATGACCGGTTTTGGAATTTTCACAGATCTATCTTCAGATGGTTGTTCACATTTCGTTTTGTTTCCTTCTGGGTCCTCGTTCTGTATCCGTTATTGGTGTGCTGCACTAGGATAGACGGAAATTTTTTGTTCACTATTTAGTAACGTTTACGATGGATTTATTTCTTATAACTTGTATCAAAACATTTATGAAAAAGTTTTAAATTTATTAAAACGCGAAATGTGATGAAAACTTACGTGCTATCTGCTTTTGGATCACGAAATCACCAAGTGTCTTTGTTGTGAGTTATGAAATTAAGACATTTGTGATCGTGCATTACGCGAGTGCTATTCAATTCCTTGAAAAACACCTTACGCCAAACCATTCTCTGAGCATTTTGCGTAATATACGGCTGGGAAAGATGATCCCTCGATCATCTAGGTAACTGCCAGTGCTATTTTGATTTTACTTTTGATTATAGTTTCCATATTTGTGAAAACTCACATTACAGTGAGATAAACTGTAATAAAACTATTTTTTGCAAAACATATGAGGCGAAACATCGACACAAACAGCGTCCTCCACCTTGTCAAATTTTCGATCAATCAAAATTCCTGGCAAACACGTCAAACACACTCTGCAAAAACATTAAACACGGTCATGTACTTGGCAAACACAGTAAAGTTTGACACATTTTTTGCCGAGGTACAGTGGCCCTTAAGAAAGTGAGAGGTAGTGTAGCCTAGTCTTTCCTTTGTCCATTTGGATCTCATTACCGTTTCTGTTTTACTAATCATAGTGGGTGGCTATCGTTGTTGATTGTTTCCTGAACGACAGTAAATGAAATCACAGAAATTATTTAAAGAACACTAGGTCACATCAGTGTACAATGTTAATATCGAAGTTGAACATTACTTCTTGCATTTTAATAAAGTTGTCCAGAGAAGATTAGAAATTTCATGAAACTATTTTTTTTCCGATGAACCTGTCATCGACAGCCATACCATAGTCACAGATTATAGGCATACGCGTGTTCGTAAATCTATGGATGCAAATGTCAGCTGTGCTGCCTGACAACAGTAAGGGGGAGTGTCATGCATGTTTGTATAACTCCGTTTTTTTTCACAACGTTGTTGAATGTTACCCTTTCCTCCTACGCTTGTTAGAATTATCGCAAATCCGTTAATAATAACTGTGTCACAATGACATGATTTTGTACCTTTTATAAGAAGAGTGTTTGAGGTATGTGAGACGAGCATTTGACAGAGTCAGAAGCGGCGAAGGATATTTTAGTGTGTCGCATGTCGTTGGTGGTGCTATTACGGGAGAGTAGTTGTAGAGAGCGCTTCGTTAGCTCCAAAGTGATGGGAAGCAACAGAGGCTTCTCCAAACAGAAGTCATTCAACAATGGTTTTAGGCAGTTTTTTCTTAGTTTATTTTTGTTTGCTGTCATCTCGGTGGTGTTTCTGCTTACTGTCCATTTTCTACCATCAACACAAGAAGGCACCTCACAGGTTTATGATCGTATCTCCTTAGAAAATTTACATTCCCTTCCAGAAGTATCGCTGTCTTCAAATTCTCGTATTTCGGACGCGAGAAATCCCCGCTGCAGCTATTATGACTGTTTCAATGTGTATCGGTGTGGGCATAAGGGAATTAATCGAATTTTGGTGTACTTGTACCCTGTAAAGAAATACGTGGATTCAAAAGGGATACCGATTGGTAGTCAAATTTCGAGAGAATTTTACTTTATTTTGCAAGCGATTTTAGAAAGCAAATATTATACACCAAATCCAGCAGAAGCATGTATTTTTGTGCCAACCATCGACACACTAAACCAGAATCGCTTTAGAACTGTAGAAACATCACAAGCATTGGCGTCCTTGCCCTAGTAAGTAAAACGAAGTGGCGCACTGATTTATTCTATCTTAACGTCTGTAAAATACTAATTTTGTTTCCATGTGTTTATTTTCTTCAGCTGGTATGATGGAGATTACCCCGGAGAAAATCATCTTATATTTAATATGCTGCCAGGTGCAGTACCTGACTATAGCACAGTTGTAGAACTTGCTCTTGGACATGCCATGGTAGCTGGAGCTGGATTTTCATCATGGACATATCGGCCTGGTTTTGATGTATCACTTCCAGTTTACAGCCCACTTGTTGATAAGCTGCAAGCACCTGATGAGCAGAAACAACCAAGGTTGCACATCTTCTTTGTTTATTTATGTATTTATTATGAGAGAGAGGGAGAGTATATTAGTGCTAGTTATAACTTGTTGAGAGTATATTTTACAGAAGTATCCAATAATAGTTGCTTCTGCCTTTTAATATACAACTTGAGTCATTCCACATTGCTGAAGATGATGAGATTTAAGGAGCACTTTGTGTGACTGAATGAATCAAATGTAAGAGGCTGTGAACTTTGGCTGGTGTTGACTAAGTCATAATAGCTGAATCTTATTGAGATTTACAGAGTGAATTAACATGTATTTCTAGCTGAGAAACATGGGCAAACGTATTGAGAGTAGTATGGTTTAGAATAATTTGTTGTCTTGGTCAGAAATTCCACATGGGTTTTTATTAGACACTGTTAATAAATAGGGGTATACTTCTGAATACCAGTTCACAGGCAGTTACTTTCAGTAGACCTAGTTTCCATTCATACTCTCAGGATCATTTTCTCAACATTGTGATTATGTACCATCAAATGTGACCAAAAGAAAAAAAAATCAATGGAATCATTTCTGCTCGGCAAATCCTAGTCTGTAGAAGAATTTTTAATTAAAAAACTGGAATGTCTGTAGTATAGAGAATAATATTGATCATTCATTTTTGCTAAGTGTATGAATTTGCTGCTTGTGGTATGAGTAGTGCTTGAGACTAATTTGTTTATCTTTTGTGGATTGAAATGTAACCGCGTGCATGAACAAGTCATATATATAATAGCCTGTAAACTAATTTGTTCTACATCATTTTTATAGAAACTGCCCAAACAGTCCATAGATAATGGAATGAACCAGTTGATTCATTCTATCAGAAGTTGTAATAGAACTTAATGTCTCATTCACATATTTACTGAAAGTTTTATGTGGACAAAGAAAATATATTGCCTTCTGGCATAATGCTCTTACTTTTATCATACCAATTATCAGTTAATCACCTGGTTTTCATTCGAGAAGCTGGTTAACTGAAGTGTAAAATTACTGTGGGAATTTTCCCTTTCATGTTATGCCAAATGTGTGCTCTTCATTAGTTAGTTCAGACACTGTTATACTACCTACAACACCAGAACGAAGAAATGATTTTGTATACCAAAGAGGTTTTGCCCAATTTTGTTCATATCATTTCTATTAGATATTTGAAAAACTTTTATCCAATGTACATGATAACTGCATTTAATGTAGTACCAAGTCTGGGGCAGGTAGACAGGTTATATATACTTACCAAGGTTTGATTTATTGGCAGTGATTTCAAGTTTGTGGGGGCCACTGAGATCAGCTTTTACTGGAATTATATAATATGATGGAAAATTTACCAGATCATGAATACTACAGAATGCTACTGCAAAATGGAAGGATTTTTGTTGGATTGCAGGATAAGCAATCTACAGGAAAGAGATGTTCCACTACAAGGAGATGTCATAGTGTTAACTCTTTTCAAAATATTCACCACTGACAACTCCACTCTGCATGGCAGCAGATTTTGCTCTAGTAATCCAAGAAAAGCTCACTCATTCTGCAGAAAATGAGATGATCTAATGGTATATTGACCAAAAGAATAACTTCTGCTGCCACTGATACAGAAAGATTAAAGCATGCGGGAATACGAGGAGTGTGGTACCACATGTTGGATTTGACCCATGACATCATCAAGCAGGCAGGTAACCCTATTTAAAGCTTACACATTACACAGACAAACAGACAAAAACAACATCAAAAATGTTTAATTATAGAAGTAACATGAAACTTATGGGATAAGAATGGGAAGTGGTGGGTTTTGGGCGGAACAAACTAATATGTGACAGTCCTAATAATGAAGACCTAGAAAAACAAATATGCAAGCAAAAATCAACCAAACAAACACCTCAGCAATCAAAAAAACCACAATTAAAAAAAGAAAAGGGGTATCGGAAATATCACATGACCTGTATAACTCTGAGACCCCAAGAGCATGAAACCCAACTCCAAAATTGGTACTGGAACTTTTATTTTGCGTATATAGTTCAAATGATACCACAACCAGCAGAACTATTATCAAAACCTAACCAGATCAAAATAACTAGAACACAGTTGGTGACCCCCTGTGGGCCCGGGGGTTAGAATAGGCTCGAGGTATTCGTGCCTGTTGTAAGAGGCGACTAAAAGGAGTCTCACACCTTTCGGCGTTTATGTGATGGTCCCCTGTAGGGTTTGACCTCCATTTTTCAAAATTTTCCGGAAGAGCGAGTCACCTGGGAAAGGGCGCCTTACATGATGCATTGTGTCCATCGTGCATTGAGATCTTTAGCTTACTTTCTCATCGAGGCATTGCAGTCCCGCTCATCCTCCATCTCTTGGGCAAAGACACCTTACTGGGTGCATTTTCCTCCATCCACTATTCAGTGTCGTTTTCTGCACTGACGATGACCATGGAATTATTTGCACCTCATATCTAGCATGGTAGCCAGTCCACTGTGGTGGGGCTGCCATGTACCCTGTTGGTTGTAGTCCCCTGACTACACAGGGATCGCTCTGCTGATGCCTGTGCTGTCAACTCCACATGTATGCCAAGGAGTAGATGCCCGTCACCCTGGGGGCATCGGAACTCCCGGCAATGGTCATCCTGCCAGGTGGCCTTTGCTGTGGCTTGGTGGGGAGGGCCCCGGGTCGGAATGGGTGGCATCAGGGCGGATGACACGCCATGAAGCGTAGTACGTCATCTCTTGCTGGTGATCCGCTGCCAGCAGTCTAACTTCAGTGCTGAGAAATATGACCCCAAATTGTTCCCCTCCTTAACCACAACATGGGAGGAATGCCAGGTTAAGGATGGCAGTGAAGCTTATTCGCCCCAGTACCTCGTATGTGCAAGAGTTGATGGGGAGTCTTTCATGTCCATGAAGCCTCAGTTTTTTGTGGAGCATGTGGAGGACAAGTTTGGGGAGGTGGAGGGCTTGTCCAAAATGCACTCTGGGTCAGTCTTAATATAAACAGCATCCTCTGCCCAGTCACGGGCATTACTCGCTTGTGACAAGTTGAGGGATGAAACTTCCTGGCAGATTAAAACTGTGTGCAGGACCGAGACTCGAACTCGGGACCTTTGCCTTTCGCGGGCAAGTGCTCTACCAACTGAGCTACCCAAGCACGACTCACACCCCATCCTCACAGCTTTACTTCTGCCAGTACCTCACCTCCTACCTTCCAAACTTTACAGAATCTCTCCTGCGAACCTTGCAGAAGTGAAGCTGTGAGGATGGGGCATGAGTCGTGCTTGGGTAGCTCAGTTGGTAGAGCACTTGCCCGCGAAAGGCAAAGGTCCCGAGTTCGAGTCTCAGTCCGGCACACAGTTTTAAACTGCCAGGAAGTTCCATCAGCGCACACTCTGCTGCGGAGTGAAATTCTCATTCAAGTTGGGGGATGTTTCTGTTACATCACACCCCATAGGAACTTAAATATGGTCCAGGGTATTATATTCCACAGGGACCTTCTCTTGCAGTCTGACAAAGAGCTACGCGCCAATTTAGAGTGGCGAAACATTCATTTCGTCCGGCACGTCCATCGGGGTCCGAGGGATAATCAGGTTGCCACTGGTGCCTTCATCTTGGCCTTCGAGGGTGACACATTGTCCGAGAAGGTCAAGATGATGGTCTACCGCTGTGATGTCAAGCCGTATACCCCTACCCTGATGTGGTGCTTTACGTGCTAGAAGTTCAGCCATATGTCTTCCCGCTGTACTTCCAGTGGCACATGATGAGTTTGCGGAAGTTGATCACAACCCAATACTCTGTGCCCCACCTCCCATCCGTATCAACTGCAGAGAGCATCATTCACCTTGCTTGCCAGACTGCTGGACTTTACAGAAAGAGAGGAAAGTCATGGAATAAAAGACCCAGGACCAACTGACCTACACTGAGGCTAAGAGGAAATATGAGCGCCTATATCCTGTGGCTCTGACCTCCTCTTACGCCGCCGCTACGACAACCATTGTCACCCCATCAGTTCCTTTCATTCCTGTCGCCTCTCAGAACTAGAAGACTACACCTGCCCCCTCGATGGTGGGGGGCGCACTTCCCTCCCTGTTGCTCCCGCACCACCTACTTTGGAAGCAACAACCCCCCAACCATCGGGGATATCAGTCCCCACTTCTGGAAGGGGTCCCTTGGGTCATTCCTTTCACAGGTCTGCTTATGGGAAAGACGACACCCGCCAGTGGCTCAAGAGCCCAAAAGCAGCTGGTGGTAGGGCTTCACACTCATCTTCAGTCCTGGAAACTGAATCAGTGAAGTCCTCCCAGCCAGGGAAACCCAAGGAGCAGCAAGAGAAATCCAAAAAGAAGGTCCCCAAGACGAAGGGAATTGTGGTGACACCCACACCTCTGCTACCTACAAGCTCTGCGTCTGTGGATGAGGTGGAGATTCTGGTGTCTGCTGAGGACCTATATCTCACCAGACCCTCGGACACAATGGATATAGACTGCTCAGCGAAAAGTTGGTGTCAGTATGAGACCCTGAGGCATAAACTGCCTCATTGAATGTTCCAAGCCTTCCCAGTCTCATGATGGCATCATCCTCCAGTGGAATTGCTGTGGTTTTTTCCACCACCTGGCTGAGCTACAGCAGCTGTTAAGCTTTACACCTGCTTTCTGCATTGCCCTCCTGGAAACTTGGTTCCCGGCCATGTGGGCCCCTGCCGTCAGCGGCTATAGGGGATACTACAGGAACTGTAGTGTCTATAATTGAGTGTCAGATGGAGTTTGCATGTATGTCCTAAACTCTTTTAGTAGTGAACCTGTGCCATTTCAAACCCCTCTTGAAGCTGTGGCTGTCAGAATAAGGACAACACAGGAAATAACTGTCTGCAATGTATATCTTCCTCCAGATGGTGCAGTATCCCTGAACGCATTGACTGTACTGATTGATCAACTCCCTAAACCTTTCCTACTTTTGGGAGATTTTAACACCCATAACCCCTTGTGGGGTGGCGCCATGTTTACTGCTGAGGCAGAGATGTCGTAACTTTACTGTCTGAGTTCACCTCTGCCTCTTAAATACTAGGACCACCACACATTTCAGTGTGGCTTATGGCAGTTACTCGGCCATTTATCTATCAATTTTCAGCCCAGGGCTTCTCCCATCTATCCACTAGAGAGCACATGACAACCTGTGTGGTAGTGACCCGTTCCCCATTTTCCTGTCACTGCCGCGGCATCAGTCCCACGAACACCTGCCCAGATGGGCTTTAAACAAGGCAGACTGGGAAACTTTCACCTCTGCTGTCACCGTTGAATCTCCCCCACATGATATCATTGATGTGATGGTTGAGCAGGTGACTACAACAATCGTTTCTGTGGCAGAAAACATGATCCCTCGTTCTGTAGGGTGCCCCCAGCAAAATGCAGTTCCTTGGTGGTCGCCGGAAGCTGCTGAAGCAATTAATGAACGTCAGCGAGCTCTAAAGCGGCATAAGCAACACCCTTCCCTGGAGCACTTCATAGCCTTTAAATGGCTCTGTGCGTTCGTTCACCAACTTACCAAATGACAGAAGCAGGAGTGTTGGGAGAGAGATGTCTCAACCATTGGGTGCCATACATCACCTTCTCAAGTCTGGGCGAAGATCAAACTTGTTTTCGGGTACCAGACCCCAACAGATGTTAACATAAATGGCATGTTATCTACTGACACAAATGCGAATGCTGAGCACTTTGCAGAACACTATGCTCGAGCCTCTGCATCAGAGAATTACCCCCCTACCTTTCACACTCTCAAACGGTGGCTGGAAGGGAAAGTCCTCTTGTTCACTACATGCCACAGTGAATCCTATAACACTCCATTGACAGAGTGGGAGCTCTTCAGTGCCCTTGCACTTGCCCTGACACAGCCCCTGGGCCAGATTGAATTCACAGTCAGATGATTAAACATCTCTCATCTGACTAAAAGTGTTATCTCCTCGTCATCTTCAACCGGATCTGGTGCGATGGCGTCTTTTCATTGCAATGGCGGAAGAGCATCATAATTCCGGTGCTCAAACCCTGTAAAATCCCGCTTGATGTGGATAGCTACTGGCCCATAAGCCTCACCAATGTTGTTTGTAAGCTGCTGTAACGTATGGTGTGTTGGCGGTTGGTTTGGGTTGGGTCCTGGAGTCACATGGCCTACTGGCTCCATGTCAGGGCAGGTTCCACCAGGGTCACTCTACCACTGATAATCTTGTGTCCCTCGAGTCTGCCATCTGAACAGCCTTTTCCAGATGCCAACACCTGGTTGTCGTCTTTTTTGATTTACAAAAAGCATATGACACCACCTGGTGACATCATATCCTTGCCACATTATATGAGTGGGGTCTCTGAGGCCCACTCCCGATTTTAATCCAAAATTTCCTGTTGCTTCATACTTTCCATGTCCAAGTTAGTGCCTCCTATAGTTTCCCCCATATCCAGGAGAATGGGGTCCCGCAGGACTCTGTATTGAGTGTCTCCCTATTTTTAGTTGCCATTAATGGTCTAGCAGCAGCTGTAGGGCCGTTTGTCTCACTTTCTCTGTATTCAGACGATTTCTGCATTTCGTACTTCTCCACCAGTACTGGTGTTGCCGAGCGTCGCCTGCAGGGAGCCATCCACAAGGTGCAGTTGTGGGCTCTAGCACACGGTTTCCAGTTTTCGGCCACAAAGTTGTGTGTTATGCAGTTGTGTTGGCGTCATACCATTAATCCAGAACCAGAACTTTACGTTAATGACAACCCATGCACTGTAGTGGAGACATATCGATTCTTAGGACTGGTTTTCAACACCTGATTGACTTGGCTTCATCAGCTTAAACAGAAGTGCTGGCAGCACTTCAATGCCGTCCACTGCCTGAACAACACCAACTGGTGTGCAGATCACTCTACGCTGCTGCAGCTCTACAGAGCCCTTGTTCAGTCTCACTTTGACTATGGGAGTCTGGTTTATGGTTCGGCTGTGCCCTCTGTTGTGTTTACTCGACCCAGTGCAGCACTGTGGCGTTCGCCTAGTGACAGGTGCTTTTAGGACGAGTCTGGTGACCAGCGTCCTTGTGGAGGCCAGAGTCCCTTCATTGCAGGTGAGGCATGCACAACTGCTGGCCAGTTATGTTGCACACATTCATAGTTCTCCTGCTCATACAAATCACTGTTTCCTTTTCCCACCCACGGCGGTTCATCTCCTGCATCGATGGCCCAGGTCTGGGCTCCCAATTGCAGTTAGTATCCAATCCCTTCTTTCTGAAATGGAGTCCTTGCCTTTACCACCTATACTTGGAGGTCCATTCACATACACTCCCATCATGTACACCTCAGCTACGGCTTCGCCTGGACCCTTCACATGGCCCTAAGGACTCGGTTAACCCCCGGCTCTCCACTGCCACTTCCTCTTGATTCTTGACATTTACTGAGGCCACGAAGTGGTTTTCACCAATGTGTCGATGACTGATGCTCACGTTGGCTTCGTGTATGTGCATGGAGGACATATTGAACAGCATTCCTTGCTCGATGGCTGCAGTGTTTTCACTGCCGAGCTGGTGGCTATATCTTGTGCTCTTGAGCACATCCGTTCATGCCCTGGGGAGTCGTTTCTTCTGTGTACTGACTCCTTGTGCAGCCTACAAGCTATTTACCAGTGCTACCCTCATCATCCTTTGGTAGTGACCATCCAGGGGTCCATCTGTGCCCTGGAAAGGTCCAGGCATTCAGTGGTGTTTGTCTGGACCCCAGGTCATGTTGGAATTCCAGGCAATGAACTTGCTGACAGGCTGGCGAAACAGACTACGTGGAAACTGCTTATGGAGATCAGCTTCTCTGCAACTGACCTGTGTTCAGTCCTATGCCGCAAGGTTTTGCAGCTTTGGGAGATGAAATGGCATAACCTCAGCACACACAACAAACTGCATCCCATTAAGGAGATTACAAATGTGTGGCAGTCCTCCATGCGGGCCTCTCGCAGGGACTCTGTGGTTCTCTGCTGGCTCCGCATTAGCCAGGCTTAGGTGACACACGGCTACCTCCTGCACCGAGATGACCCACCTCAGCATTGGTGCAGCGCTCGGTGAGCTGTCCTTTGGCTGCCCTGCAATGGACTCTTCAGTTACCGGACTCGTTGCCATTAATTTTAGCTGACAACCCCTCATCGGCTAATTTAGTTTTACATTTTATATGTGACGGTGGGTTTTATCATTCTGTATAAGTTTTAGTGCATGTCCTTTGTCCCCTTGTGTTCTCCACAGTAATGCTTTTAATGTGTCGCAGAGTGCCTGGCTTTTTCTTTTTATTCTTGTGGTTGGCCAACCACGGTCATCTGCTCTCTTGTTCTTACTCCTTCTACCTGTTTCTTGTTTCTTTTTGTGGTTTTCTTTTCCTGTTTTGTCCATAGTAGTGTTGGTTGTCCTTCAGTCGTTCTTCTGGTTCTTCCTTGCTCCTGTTATTGTGTTGTACATCTCCTTTTTTTGTCTTTCCCTTGTGTAATTATTTTACCGGGAACAAGGGACCAATGGCCTCATAGTTTGGTCTCTCCCCCACCCCTTTAAACCACCTCTATGAATATTAAATATGAACCTTCACTATCAACTCAAATTACAAAATCATAAAAAACTTCTCTAACATAAATTTTGTTACTCACATCTTAAAGAAAATTACATAAATAAAAAAACACCTTACAGTTCTTAAAATTAAAAAAAAATCTTAATAACATAGTTACCGCCCAAAGTCAGCTGAGCCTCCCCTCCCCCCCCTCCCAAACACACACATACAAACACACACTAAAAAACCAAAGCTAGAATTCTCAAACCAAGAATCTCTCATAATTTTGTTACGATGACACATGTACTTGTCCCAAAGAAGCAGTGGCTATGGTGAATTCCGTAAATTTGCCATACATCAGGAATTTAATTGTAGCAGCCCTATCATTGGCCATAGCAGCAACTAACAAATTACAAGTAAGTTTTGTCGGAAGATCCTTACATAGTACCAAACAGGTGGAAAAAAAAATTTAATCCATTAACAACACAATGAACTAACAATTCAAAAACTGAAAATGTATCAGTAGCCAGTAACTCATGGCATTAGAACAAGTCACTGACAAGCCAATGAAAACAAAAAACAGAGTAACACACAGCATTAAGTTCAATGCCGCAGCACCTTCACTCACAAATAATTTAGAAACAAAAAATATCCCACTCTAGAGCACACCACTGCGTACTCTAACATGGCCTCTGTAAACACAATCAATTTCAAAGATGCTGTGTCACAATGACCTTACACAATAAAACACAGGTACATCACAGGTCATTGCGGACAGGTGGTACTGTAAACTTAGCTTAACTCCTTGTTTACTTGGATTGTTTTTCACCCAATAATGTCATACGGCATCATATTTTGAGACATGTCTGTACATTCAGAAAGAATCTTTTAACTCATAAAAGGGTGATCAAAATTATCTGTGGTGTCAGTTGATAAATACCTTGTAGATAAATATCCATATTTCTCAAGGCTGTCACTCTGCTGTCGCCTAATATATTCTCAATTATGAGATGTGCAGTTAATAAAAATGGATATATGAAGGAACTACTGCATTACTGCAATACTGTGAGAAAAATGGGGATTACACTTAAATAAGGTATTTAATGGTTTCTCAGAAATATGAACATTATTCTGTGTGTTACATTCCCAGTAAGCATCCATCAGAAGAAAAAAAAATTGAGTGAAAACCTTCAGCTTTTAGTTCTACATTTGGAAGCTTCTTTGCGGTACACTGCTTTTAGTTTCTCACAGTAGATTAGAGTCTCTTTCTTTATTGTGATATTGGACCATACCAGAAATCTTGGTTGTAGGGACATGCTGATTTGTAGTGTAACCATAGGTCTAGCTTAGGTTGAAAGGGGCAATTTATTTGAGAGTTGTGAAGCCAACAAATGTTAATACCACATAAAGACTGGTAACATATTGACCTATACAGCAGCCTGATGTTTATGTGCACCCCTCATTGGAAAGCATTGTGCCATATTTAATGCACTTTTCATAATACAAACTAAAACTTGAAGGTAAAATCAGAAAATTTATATGCATGATGCTGAACAAATCTCCAAGTATTTTTGATGTATATTATGTAGATATATCATAAATAAACTACAAAATACGAAAGAGGAGGATCTACTAAGTAAGTTTTCCCCATATGAATATTCTGTTTTTGTATAAATCATCAATACGAGTACCAACTGAATCATTACATGACCATGTATCTTTGGATCAGAAATTCCCTCACATGAGTAAATACACTCAAAGACAAAAAGGGATGCACCATGAAGGAATTACCTGAATTGCATGGAAATCAGTAGATGTTATGTACATTTACAGACAAACAAATCATTGCAATTTTTGAAAAATTGGATGATTTATTCAAGAGAGAGAGCCTTACAAATTGACCAAGCCAGTAATGTGTTGGACCACCTCCGGTTCTTATACGAACAGTTATTCTCCTTAATGTTGATTGATAGTTGTTTCCCTGAGGGGAGCTGTGCCAAGTTCTGTCCAACTGGCATGTTAGATTGTTAAAATCCTGAACTGATCGGAGAGTACTGCCCATAATGCTCCAAATGTTCTCCATTGGGGGGAGATCCAGCGACCTTGCTGGCCATTGTAGGGTTTGGGAAGCATGAAGACAAGCTGTAGAAACTTTTGCCATGTGTGAGCGGGCATTATCGTGCTGAACTGCAAGCCAGGATGACTTGCCATTAAGAGCAACAAAATTGGGCATAGAATATCATTGACGTACTGCTGTGCTGTAAGGGTTTCGCGAATTACATGTAAAAGAGTCCTGTTATGAAATAAAATGATTGCCCAGACCATCGCTCCTTTTTGTCAGATTGTATGGCAGGTGATAGGTTGGTAACCCACCGCTATCAGAGGCATCTCCAGAAACTCCTCCGTCATTCATCGGGGCTCAGTTCAAAGTTGGACTCATCACCCAAGACAGTTCTACTCCAGTCAATGAGATTCCAGGCCAAATGTGTCTGACATCTGTCATCAATCTAGGTCAACCAGTTCCTACTTGACACTGTGTTTCATTCATCCATTCCTGCTAACATGTCGGACAGTGACATGGCTCCTATTCAAACGTTGGGCAATTCACTGATTTCTCCAACTAGCTTCTCTGAGCCCAAATGTCGAACTCTGTGTATATTGCTCATGCATCTGTCTGCAAGGCATACTTACTGTCCAACTGAGTACACAGAATGAAATTCACAAAGACTTTATGCCCTGGTATTGAGATGCCCCTGTTTAGTATCCTTGGCATCTGCAGAGTAAAATTGCACTTCAGCATCACACATTCATCCATTGGCAGCCAAATTTTACAATTTTGCATTTGCTGTTGATACATGTATGAATCTCAATATGTGGCCAATTTGCATAACTCCTTTGTGGTGTGTGTGTGTGTGTGTGTGTGTGTGTGTGTGTTTGGGGGGGGGGGGGGGAGGGATGAAAAAGGGTAAAAGGGTATGCGCAGAAGTACTCTTGTACCCAGATATTTGTCCAGATAATATTGCCAGTCAAGTCTATTATCATTCTGACAAAGTAAAGTTAGATGTACCTATCTTTAAATGAAATGTCTCGTATCATCATAGAGTTTTTGATCTTTGTGCATTCTGTCCAGTACAGTTCCACCCTCAACATATTTACCTACAGGCTGGAGTAGTTAGCACAAACATTCATTTGTTCAAGTAGAGATTTTTGCACGATGAAGATAGGGTGAGAACCCTTGCAACTTGTCAATAAGTGCAGTCTTATTCATTGAAGAACATGTGCTCAAGATACTGCCATGTGGTGTTGTTTTAATATCAGATGATTATATTTCTCTTATTCATGTTTCCTATTGCAGTTGGTTTTTGTTAATTATTTCATCTGTTATAGTTTGTATTGTGAAGTTTGCGACTGATAACCCAAGTGAAAATTTGGAATGTCTGGATCAATTGGAAGCACATTTATCCACTGTGTTCTTTGGTAGTTACACTATCATCATCAGGTGATGCCTGTGAATAATAGGTGGATAAAAATCTAGTGATTCATTCAGAAGTTTGAAGATTTTCATGTTTCCATTGAGACATCTGACAAAAACTAGCAGATAGGTTATCTCTTGCACATTATGTCCTGCATGCAGTATGTATGTGATGTTGAAAGGGGGCTGGGGAGGAGTCACACACTATTTCTAGAGTGGCAGTATGTTAGATTTGTTTAAGATAAGGCAAAATATAGTAATCTGTGCAAGGTTTGAAGAGTTGAGGTTTCATACTGAAACAAAGGTGCATAAGGAGGTATAGAGAACTTGCTTAACTGTGGAGGTACAAAGCACTTGTTTAAATATCAGTATGCAATTTCTTACAGCATGTTCTTTTGACATCAGAAATAAAAAATCGAATTAAGGTTCATTTGCTACAGGTTGTGGTTAGCCATTTCATCTCAAGTCAACTTGCATCCAGAGTATATGAGAGAGTTATGGAACTTATCACAGGACTTACTTCTATTGGAATCTTGTACTGGAGCTCTTCAAGGCAACTACACTGTGAGGTGCCGAGGAGATGAAGTCTACAACTATCCAGATATTTTACAGGTGAGAGTTGAATTGTTTGTATGTACTTTAGAATTATAGACTGTGAATAGTTCTGGAGCCTTCCATGTTGGCTTATATTACTAGGATACTAAAAAAAAGGATGACTGTGTGTGAGTAATAGTCATGTTCATAGAAATGATATGCAGATACGCAAAATTATATTAAAAAAAATTGTTTTTTAAAGGCTGGTCAGAGGTAAGAGAAAAGAAGTCAGAAAATAAGTGTAACAAATTGCAATTTATCATAAGGTATGAGAATTGTTGAAAGTGCAGAGCAATACATGAGGAGGGGATGGGCAAGAGTGTAATAGAAGCCTGCATTTGGTATAGATAACTTTAATTCACTTATATAACTATATTACAACATAATATCCGCCAAACACATAACAATGCATTGATTCTTAAATATGAATAAAAACAATGTAAAACAAACATATTTTCTCTGCAATTCCATCATGTAAAAATGTTAAGACCCTCACAAAATAAATACTGAAGAAAACTGCCATTCTACATGCCATCCAAAAAGCATACATAACTGAATTAATTGCTGCCCCTCCTGACATCCATAACCATCTGTATCTATTTGCCCACTGCTCCCCCCAATGTCCCAAAACCAAATTGGCGCCACACTCACACTCAAAGCAGTACCTCTTTTTCGACCACATCTGCCCTCCAAACTAAAATAAAGCTATGCTGAAAATAAACCACAACAAATAAACAAAAACAACTTGAATACTTAAAATTCCCCCCTCTGTGTGTTGCTGCAGATGGACTGTCAAATATTATCATCTCAGCACTGTCACATAAATCTGTTGCTGGCATGCAAAGGAGCTACTTACACCAATTTTATGGCTTTCCTGCATTTTTGACACTTGCAAAAAATCACTCAAAACACAATTCTTTTGGAGGGAAAATACTCAGCATATCCTGCTTTTCTGCATGTGGGGCCATGGTGAGAAGTAATGAATCTGAATTTATTGTTCAGTTTTCGATATCAGTTGAGGTATTACATGTCACATATTTTGCTTGGTCAACATTCCCAAGTTGCACCCTCTGCTGGTAGAGGGCTCCGAATTGTAGCGTGTAACATGGCGGTGTGTAATGTAACTGTGTCAGCGTGTGAGAAACAGTATGCTGTAAACGAGTTTCTAAGCATAGAAATTATGCCTCCAGTTGAAATCCATAGCAGAATGAAAGCTGTGTATGGTGATGATTGTATCAGCATCAGTAATGAAGGAAGCAGTGTTACTAACTTCAACACATTGACATACCTCAGAGTGGATGACCACATGTGGCAACCGATGAGACTTATCAGAATTGAGTTGATGAAATCATCAGAGAAAATTGTCAGATAACATAGACACAGATGGCATATCACAAGTGTGTGTACAGACCATAATTGCAGAACTCTGGTACAGATAACTGTGTGGATGGTGGGTGTCTCAAATGCTCAGTCCTGATGTGAAACAGAGGAGATTGGACATCTGTCAACAATTGTGTTTGTGTTTTGAGTGTGAACAACAACATTGTGGCAGGTGATGAAAGCTGGGTTCACCATTTTGATCCTGATAATAAGAAAGCATCAATGGATTTCCACCACAGGGGATCACTGACACCAAAAGAGTTCAGGACCGTGCCATCACCAGGCAGAGTCATGCTCACAGTGTTCTGGTATGTTCATGGTATAGTGCATTTGAAATTCATGCCGAAAGGCACCACCATAAACTTTGTAAAGTACCGTTAGATCCTCTGGAAACTGAAAGCAAGAATTTGAAGAGTTCGTCCAAATGTGGTGCACCCTCTCCTTCAGCATGACAACTTAAAAAATAAAAATTCTGTGAGATGGGATGAAATACCTGCCAAAGTCATCAGAACAGCTTCAAATATTATAGTACATCCACTGTCTGAAATAATTAATCAATCACTTGAAGAAGGCTACTTTCCATATGTTCTAATATATGCGGAAGTGAAACTGTCATTTGTAAAAGGCTCTAAAGAAGATATGGGAAATCTACATCTACATGATTACTCTGCAATTCACATTTAAGTGCTTGGCAGAGGGTTCATAGAACCACAATCATACTCTCTCTCTACCATTCCACTTCCGAACAGTGCTCGGGAAAAACGAACACCTAAACCTTTCTGTTCGAGCTCTGATTTCTCTTATTTTATTTTGATGATCATTCCTGCCTATGTAGGTTGGGCTCAACAAAATATTTTCGCATTCGGAAGAGAAAGTTGGTGACTGAAATTTTGTAAATAGATCTCACCTCGACGAAAAACGTCTTTGCTTTAATGACTTCCATCCCAACTCGCGTATCATATCTGCCACACTCTCTCCCCTATTACGTGATAATACAAAACGAGCTGCCCTTTTTTGCACCCTTTCATCATTCAATTTCCCTTCTTCTTGTGTTTTCTAAAATGTTTGAAATGGTTGTTGCAATCGAAATTCAAAATTTGTCACAAATTTAATATAATCTCAAAAAAATCAATTTGGCTTCCAAAAAGGAAAAAGTACAATTTATGCAATTAATGAATTCATAAATGCAGATAAATCACAAGAAGATGCAGGAATCTTCACTGACTTATTCAAAGTGTTAGATTGCATGAATCACTCACTATCAGTATATAAAATGCAAAAATACAGAATTATGGGTAGTGCCTTACAGTATATCGAGACAATGCATCAAAAAAGAATTACACGCAAGAAGCTTGAATGGCTTCCGAACGTCGTATCGATGTCTGTGATGGAAGAAGCAACTGATATCACAAGTGTTCTTCATCAGATAGTTGAGAGAGTAAGTTCAGAAGGTACTTGGATTGCACGACGAGCAAAAAACCAAGACGCTTCAAGAGGTCATAATGGAGGAAGTGGAACAGATTTTAAACCCAGTCTCTCCTCCTTAGTTTCCCTTTAAAACAGTGAAAAGTCAAGACCCAGGCAGAGTTACGTTCCTACAATGCCGCATGAGGGACCTGTTTGGGCACCAAGACAGACCGACGTCTGGAGGACTCAGGATAACCAACCAGTATGTTTCCACTGCAGACGACCAGGACATATGGTGTTCTATTGTCGAGAAAGGCAGTGTATATTTGATGTTACCTGTGCCAGAAGACAGCAGACTGATCTTAGCTTACTCCAACTCTGGGACGGTGAAGATGAACAACAAGATGTGGGTGCATGATGACATAGGTCACCATCGCTGCCAGCTAGCTGCTGGAGAGGATGCTCCCCAACACGCCGATCAAGGTCTCCATCACCATTTAGAAGCTCCAGCTGATCACGTAGCCACCGCAACCTGGAAAACTAAAGGGTGTGACCTTCGTTGGAGGTGAGGCCGCCGAAGAGAAAAATCCTCCGCCGTCGATCACTACAAAAATGATAGGAAACTACGTTGATATCCTCATGGATGGCCAACCAGCTCAAGCTCTTGTGGGCTCTGGAGCATCATGTTCAGTCATTTCAGAGAAGTACCGTCACCAGTTGCAGAAAACTGTATTTGTTGACAACAAAACGTCTCTGCTGAAGGTGGCTAATGGGAAATATGTAAAACCTACAGGAAGATGTACCATTCGTGTGGGTATAAGTGGCCATACACAGCCCTTAGAATTCATCATCTTACAAGAGTGTAGTCATGACATTCTCTGATGGGACTTTCTGAAAGCTTCTCAGGCAAGTATAGATTGTGGTCGCTCGAAGATTATGCTAGACAAGATGAGATACTGTGGACAGGAAGATGCGCATCCGAGTGTGTGGAGACAATGTGTGCAGGATGAACTGATCATTCCTGCAGTCAATGCTAGAAAGGTAACTGTCATGTGTCATGCCATGCATCAACCCATGGATCTTGTAGTGGAATGTAAGAGAAGCATACCACTGGAGAATAAATTGGTCATCCCAGCCTCTGTCGTCGTGTTTAAGGACGGATTCAGTGAATTGCGGATAGTTAACTGTCGCTGAGAATTGCAGATCCTTCCAAGACGCATGTGCATAGCAAATGCTGAGCCGTTAATTGCAGAACAGCTGAGCGTCGTAGAAACCTCCTGTGCCGAGCCTGTTGGTGAAATTAGCGTCACCACTACAAGACAAGATCTTCTAGCTTGACTATTGCCAGATCTCACTCAGGAACAACATAAGAAGCTACTTGCCATTCTTCAAGAGTCCTCTGAATGCTTTAATCCACAGGCGAAGAGAAAATTAGACACATCAGTGGTGAAGCACAGGATTAGCACTAGAGACCATCAACCAATAAGCCAGAGAGCATACCGTGTTTCAGCAATGGAACGTCGAATAATTCGCGACAAGGTAGAGAAAATGATGAAGAATGACATCATTCAGCCTTCGCAGAGCCCATGGTCATCACCAGTGATTCTCGTCAGGAAGAAGGATGTGCTGCGAAAAGCTCTGACGACTGACCCTGTACTTGCTCTGTATGATGAGAGAGCACCTACAGAACTACACACAGATGCCAATGGATATGGGATTGGTGCTGTTCTGATGCAAATTTCGGATGGAAAAGAGAAGGTTATAGCCTATGCTTCTAGGACACTTACAAAAGGCGAGAGAAACTACTTAACTACAGAAAGAGATTGTCTTGCTGTGATCTGGGCCATGTACAAATTGCGACAGTATCTCTATGGAAGGATATTCACAGTTGTTACAGACCATCATTCACTTTGTCGGTTGACAGGTCTTAAGGATCCAACAGGACGACTCGCCAGGTGGGCACTACGTCTTCAAGAGTATGACATTACCATAGTGTACAAAAGTGGAAGAAAACATCAAGATGCTGATTGTCTCTCAAGAAACCCTGTGCAAGACCATCAAGACTTTGATGAAGATAGTGACTGTCTTGCTGCATTCCAGCATCTCTCTGCTGAGCAGGAGGACACCAAGATATCTCAAATTATGCTTGCCTTAAATCGGTCAGAGGATGAGAAAGGACAATTTAAGGTAGTTAATGGATTGCTTTGCAAGAAAATCTTTGATACGTTTGGAAAGAGGTGGCTACCAGTGATTCCTAAACACATGTGCTTAGATGTTCTACAGAAATTCCATCACACACCTGAGGCCAGACATTTAGGATTTATCAAGACATACGATAGAATCCGCAAGAGATTCTTCTGGCCAGGTTTATTTAGGAGTGTCAGTCACTATGTATCGCATTGTTGAGAGTGGCAGAGGAGAAAGGGAGTTCCTCAGAAACCACCTGGCCAACTCATACCAATTCCACCAGCCGAAACGCCTTTCCAGTGTGTTCGGATTGACCATCTCAGACAATTTCCAACGTCTGCTAATGGCAATATATAGATTATTGTTTGCACTGATTATCTGACACTCTATGCCATTACAAAAGCTGTGAAAACAGCCGAAGCATCCAAGGTAGCCAAATTCATAGTGGAAGACATTGTATTAAAACATGGTGCCCCAAGGTCATAAATTATGGATCGAGGGAAAGTTTTTCAGTTGAATCTCGTTACAGAGAGAAACCATTGGTGCTACGTCTCTCATCCCATGACTGCCTACCATCCGCAAACTAATGGGCTTACTGAACACCTTAAGAAGACCTTGGCTGATATGCTGTCAGTTTTCATCACTGTTGAGCAGAGCAACTGGGATGAGGTGGTACCTTTTGTGACGTTTGCCTACAACACCGCCAAACAAGACACCACAGTATTTATGCCACTTTTCTTGGTGCATGGGCATGAGGCAACTATGGCGATGGACACTATGTTTACATTACACACTGATGATGTGGACGATGACTACATCGGCCAGGTGTTAACCAGAGCTGAGGAAGCTCGGCAGTTAGCTCGACTCTGCATGCGGCAGGCTCAAGAAAACGATCGCTGAAGGTAAGACGGGAGCCCAGCCTGGTGACATCATCTGGATCTTCACTCCTGTTTGGAATGTTGGTCTCTCTGAGAAGCTCCTCAGGTGCTACTGTGGACCCTATAAGGTTGTAAAACAGTTGTCAGATGTTACTTATATACAATGGACAAATTATGAAGTTGAAGATTTCGACCCCGTCACAAGACAAAGAAAGATCAGAGATACGGTCCACGTCCTTCTAATGAAGCCCTACAAGGATCCTGCAACCCAGGGTAAATTTGAAGCTCCAGTGACAGGCAACAAGTGGAAAGGTGATGAAGAGCGTAGTGGCAAAAGAAGTTGTAAGAAGATCACCGCCAGGGTGAGCATCAGTCATCGGGAGTCGGAGTATGCAGGACCGACGACTTTTTCCCGGACTAGGAGGACGTAACACTGAGACGCTGTTCTCTTAAGGAGGGAGCAATGTCGCAGAAGAAGCTGAGTAGCACCGTGGTGTAGTGGTTATGATACTAAACTGTTGTATGGAGGGTTGTAGAGTTCAAAACTCACCTGGACTGTACAATTTTAATTTCTATATTTGGTTTGAATACATTCTAGAAGTATCCACAAATGTCAAGAATCATTGTACTGGAATGTTCTGTAGCTGTATATATATTGTGTGTGCGTTTCGGCTGGAGGCAGTTCGCTCCGCGCTCCTGTATGTGCAAGTGCTGAAGAAACCTTTGTTAGGTGACGTTAGTGTTTGGCATTCATCTAATTACACCTTCTTCTATGTCACAATATCAAGTGACCCAACAGGAAAATCCTCTGACATGTCTTGTGATTTTTTGGTTATATATTGTTGAGGTTCCTCTTTGTTACTCACTTCATTGATAAGTACTTCTCTCCTTGTCAATGATGGATTGTTTTGTTGTCATTTGTATTACTTGTTAAGTGATTGAGTGGTGTTCATTAAGTAAAGTGAATTGAGATGTCACTATTAATTTATTATAACTTTTCTCTCAAGATATTATTGAGTTATAACAACAAAATCATTCCAAGAGATTTGAATAAAATTTCAGCTTTCATTTATGTTTCAATCTTGAATGATATTCCCTACTTTCAAATTATTGCTCAATATTCATCTGTCATGACCATAAAATTCAGCACACTGCTTGGATTTCTTTTCAATACTTCCTCTGACTGAGTGTTGACAAACCGCATCTGTAGACTTCACTTTTAATTCTGCCTCACTGGCACATGCTGAAAGACAAGAAATCACAAAACCCTTTGTTGAGCTCAAAGACATTTAACTGCATGTTGTCACACATCAGAGTGGTTATATTTGTTCTTGTAATGATAAACATGCAGTAGTGGTAACTTCACATCCTTGGAACTCTTAAGTTTTTGTCCTTATATTTCTCGCGCAAAAGACAAAAATCCAAGATAAGAAAGCTGCAACAAAACCACAACCAAAAACATCCAAATTGTCCAAGAAATATAAAAAATTGTAATAAAGTTCAGCTAACATTAACATTGTGGTATGTCTATAACTTAATATATTTTGTACCTAACCCAACTAAATCCTCACCTGCGTCTGTCAATTTTATCAGTGTCAGCTAATTTTAGGGTATGGGTGAATGTATCTAGTATTAACAGTAAGTGCCACAGAATGAACCTATCTTTCTAAATGCATTCTACAGTTGTGTGATGCTGAATGTGTTCAGTATTAACGGTGATTCATCACAGAATATCAGCTCAGCCCTACTCACAATCAAATATTGTGTAACAGCTTGGAAAAAAATACAAATAATATCATCAAGCAAAATGATAATTGAACAGTAAACTTATGAAGCTATGTACAATAAAATGAAGGTGAAAAGTGGTGTGAAAACTTTTCATTACATTTTCAGTAGTGCACATAAAATAATGGGCTTATTATCTGTGTTAAAGAAAATTTTAACTGTAAACTTGACAATTTCTCATGAAGAATGAGCTGTTTGAAGCTACTTAAAATAGGTACACCATGATCATAGACACACAAAAGACAGGAAACATTCCCTAATAGACTATCACAAAAGTTAATGTTGTTGTTGTGGTCTTCAGTCCTGAGACTGGTTTGATGCAGCTCTCCATGCTACTCTATCCTGTGCAAGCTTCTTCATCTCTCAGTACCTACTGCAACCTACATCCTTTTGAATCTGCTTAGTGTATTCATCTCTTGGTCTCCCTCTACGATTTTTACCCTCCACAGTGCCCTCCAATACTAAATTGGTGATCCCTTGATGCCTCAGAACATGTCTACCAACCGATCCCTTCTTCTAGTCAAGTTCTGCCACAAACTTCTCTTCTCCCCAATCCTATTCAATACCTCCTCATTAGTTATGTGATCTACCCATCTAATCTTCACATTAATTATATGTGTAAATGTAAATAATTGAATCATAGAAACACACACGTTTTCTTAACCAGATTAAAATGTGTGGTAGGATTTGCAGGCTTTTCTAAACATATTAAAATAGTGTGTCTTTTGGACATTACTAATATACATGTCCTAAAAATATCACACATTCAAAGAACTTGACCACATGAAACACACAGAAATAACATAAACATATAGAATACTTTACAGGTTACATCTGTATCTGGAGCACTCACTTTAAGCACTGTGAAAACGCTAATCACACTGAGCTCTACTTTTAGTGAACCACGACTATTTTTGATATTTGACACCGAGATGTCACACACATACCACGAATGAAGTGTGAGGATTGTTTAGAGTAAAAGGGTCAGATTTGTGGGGGCTGGTGCAGGGCTAGGCCATGCGTACCTGCTTGACATATAGAGAGGTGTGGCTGCGTCCTTGAATTGCACACTGGCAATGGTATGACGTATCTGTATGAACCACTTCAGACAAGGCATAAGTTCAGGTGTGCTCTTGCTGGGTAAGTGATGGGGATGGCCTCTCTGCAACCGGTAGTGATGCAGCAGTCCCAATGCATGTGCAACAGTGACACACAAGTTGCGCTAATTCAGCACAGGTGGTGTTTATGAATCAACAACCACATCATGCCAGCAATCTGACAAAGCCAACCAAAACAGACAAATTTTGACGTTAGATACGTACAAACAAAACACTCGTGCACTGTATGTAGGCAGAGGACACTGTATTCACGTCTCAAGGCAGTTACTAATCGTAACATATGACATGCACACCACACTTAAGAACAGTCTGTGTGATATAACACTTTCCATATTTGAACTCACTGGTAAAATCAGCACCAGTCTTTCCACATTGAAATGAATATAAATACACTACAGCAGTGTGGGAAGTTCTTAAATGTATGATTTTTATGTTTTTTACTCATTGACTCGCTTGTCGTGACGACAATAGGATTTTGCACTCCATATTGTTTGCAAATTCGAATATAATCTGCTCTCGAGAAATTCAGTTGCCCTATCTCTCTAATCCAAAATGGACCAAAGTAATAATGACAACATTTTCAGGTTTCTTTCTTGCCCTTTGACAACTTGGTATGTGACTTAACCAGGATCAAATTTCTGACTGCATATACAGGGTGTTGCAAAAAGGTACTGCCAAACTTTCAGGAAACATTCCTCACACACAAATAAAGAAAATATGTTATGTGGACATGTGTCCGGAAATGCTTAGTTTCCATGTTATAGCTCATTTTAGTTTCGTCAGTATGTACTGCTCAATGGAGCACGTTATCATTATTTCATACGGGATGCTCTACCTGTGCTGCTAGAACATGTGCCTTTACAAGTATGACACAACATGTGGTTCATGCACGATGGAGCTCCTGCACATTTCAGTCGAAGTATTCGTACACTTCTCAACAACAGCTTCGGTGACCGATGGATTGGTAGAGGCGGACCAATTCCATGGCCTCCATGCTCTCCTGACCTCAACCCTCTTGACTTTCATTTATGGGGGCATTTGAAAGCTCTTGTCTACGCAACCCTGGTACCAAATGTAGAGACTCTTCGTGCTCGTATTGTGGACGACTGTGATACAATACGCCATTCTCCAGGGCTGCATCACCGCACCAGGGATTCCATGCGATGGAGGGTGGATGCAAGTATCCTCGCTAATGGAGGACATTTTGAACATTTCCTGTAACAAAGTGATTGAAGTCACGCTGGTACGTTCTGTTGCTGTGTGTTTCCATTCTATGATTAATGTGATTTGAAGAGAAGTAATAAAATGAGCTCTAACATGGAAAGTAAGACACATGTCCACATAACATATTTTCTTTCTTTGTGTGTGAGGAATGTTTCCTGAAAGTTTGGCCATACCTTTTTGTAACACTCTGTATAGTAGGCCACACTAGTATATCCTGGGCATGTTTGTGTTTAGCTGCTTTCTGTTTATAGTATCCAACACTTTTTTCTAAAGTTCTTCTTGTGCAAGTTCTATTGTGTGTGGAAACTGAAGGTGTGTAAAAACTCTGTTTGGTTTTCTTCCAAATAACACAGTGCTTGGTGGCAAACCATTACTAGAATGGTATAGGTTATTGATTACATTTTCAAAATTGGATAATTTTCAGCCTAATTTTTATTTTTTTTTTAAAATTTTTCCACAGTGTGTTGTACAAAGCCATACAAGTACACAAATTGCACACTCAGTTGCATTGGTGCCAGGACAGTAAGCAGAGATTAGAATTTGTTTGACCATATTGCCTTCTAAAGTCATTTTCCATTCATGTGATTGGAACTGTGAGGCATTGTCTATCAAGATACTGTCTGGCGTAATAGTAGGCATGAACTAATCCTCTGTTACTTGTTTTATCATTAGCCAACTGATGGCTTTTCGCAATGGATAGAACTGTACATGCCCCCAGGGGCTCAGCATTCATTTGCTGGGTACGGGCTTGGCGACCCCGGGGTTCCTGAGCTGGGGACTGGTAAGCGCCACCTGTCCCCCGTCACCGTAAGCTCTGAGTACACTTCAGCGACCACCGTGCGGCGCGGCGGTGGAATGTTGTGTGTCTCAGGGAATGGGGATCTTGGCTTGGCCGCCCGGATCGCGAGGATGGAACAAACCTCTATAAAAAACCCCTCAATCTTCCGGTGTGCTCCGCGCCTATGAGATGCATGGCTGTTGAGGTGGAACAGTCGCAAGCGGGCAACCTCTGGGGCACCTGCCACACCCCAGTTGTATAGGGCTTACTCAGGCATGCGGGGCTCTGTCTGAGCGGACCTTTAGTTCCCTAGCTGCTCGTGGGATCGAGATGGAACCCTCGAACTTTTCTTTTCCTCCCAGCGGAAAGGGTGGGCCGCTGGTAGGTTCTAACACCCAATCTAACAAGAGGGCTCGTGTAGCCAGTCCTCCTGATTCAGGTACTAGTAACAGAACGCATTCTGCTTCTCAGAATGTGTTTCTCATAATTAAAAGAAAAGATGGGAGTTTTGAAAAAGTTTCGCCATTTTATATACAGAAGGGCTTAGAGGGTATTGCTGGCACGTTAAAGTCTGTATAGCGCCTGCGCAGTGGCACCTTGCTGGTTGAAACATCTAGCTTCCAGCAAGTCCAGAACCTTCAGAAGGCACACTTTCTTGGGGAGTTTGCGATAGAGACTGACTTTCACAACACCTTGAACTACAGCAAGGGTGTTGTGACTTGCAGAGATCTCGTCGACATTCCCCAAGACGAACTGAAGTCTGAATGGTCCCGGGAAGGAATTGTGGACATGCAACACGTTATGAAACGGGTGGATGGTGCTCTCATAAAAACTGACTCATTTATTCTTACATTTAACAGCACCTAATTGCCAGAGCATGTGAAGGCAGGTTTCCTACGTCTCAGTGTACGGCCTTATTACCCCAACCCCATGCGGTGTTTTAAATACCAACACTTTGGCCACACTACTCTCGGCTGTAAAGGGGAAGCCACTTGTGGGAAATGTGGTAAAGCCGCTCATGAGGGAGTTGATTGCTCCTCTCCTCCCAAGTGTGTGAACTGCTCTGGGGATCACCCTGTGTGGAGTAGGGAATGCAGAGTTTTCCTTGAGGAACGGAAGATCCAGGAACTTAAAACCACTAAACGCATCCCGTATGGTGAGGCAAAGAAAATCTACAAGTCCATGCAGCCGCCCACGTTCGCTGCCTCCTTTTCTTCCGTTCTGAAACAGCCTGTCTTGAAAACCGATGCCGCTACCCAAACGGAGGTTGCTACTGTCAGCACTAGCACCTGCGCTTGTCAATGTACGTGTGCTGCTGCTGTTCCTGTGAAGCCTGCTGCTCCTCCCCGGCCTTCTGACCAGGCTGTGGTAGCTGACATCATGGAACTTCCCGCCCCTTCCCGGGTCCAGTCTTGTGTACTGCCTAGTGCTGGTACACCCCCTACTGCTTCTGAGGTTTTGGCTCCAATGCCACCTCAGGCCAGAAAATCGAAGCCAAAGACAAAGGTGAAGACTCGCCCACTAAAGGAGACTGAAGTTCTACAGTCTGCTGATGTGGATGTCATTCTCTCTGACGTCTCTCTCGACTCCTCTTCTGAGGCGATGGAGGTAGATGTCAGACTGGGGCAATCGTCTCGCCCCAAAACTGAGCCTCCACCTGTTGTGGGCTCTCCTCCCCGACAGAAAGTGCGACTGAAGGTACTCCCGCCCTGATAGATGGCTCCCATTATTCAGTGGAACATGAATGGATTCCGGGCACATGTGGAGGAACTGCACCTCCTAGCACAGCAACGCCCCCTGTGCTTGTGTTTACAGGAAACACATCTCAAACAATCTGATGCTCCTGTACTCAGGGGCTATAGGTTGTATCGCAAAGATGACCTGACTGGAGACAGGGCCAAAGGCGGAGTCGCCGTGTTTGTCGATAATGACCACCACTCCTCTGCTCTCCCCCTGGATACTGACCTGCAAGCAGTTGCAGTTGCAATTTATTCCGGTCGGAGGCTTACCGTTTGCTCCCTTTATTTACCCCCTCTGGATGCAGTGAACTTAGAGGCTCTCACAAACCTTATCGACCAACTCCCCCGCCCATTTCTCCTCCTGGGAGACTTCAATGCCCATCATGTCCTGTGGGGCTCCACTTCTCTTTGTGCTCGAGGTCGAATTTTGGAGGGCCTCCTAACATCTCAAGTGTTGTGCATCCTCAACACAGGTACTCCGACTCATTTCTCTAGTGCTACGGGGTCATTCTCAGCCATTGACCTATCTTTCTGCTCTTCAACCCTCACTGACTCCGTTCACTGGGAGGTCATTGACGACCTACATTCCAGCGATCACTTCCCTATCCGCATTCATCTCCTGGATGGTGTATTGCTGGAGCAGCGGCCACCATCGTGGATGATTGGCAGGGCTCACTGGCCTCTGTTCACTCGGTTGGCTGTCTTTGACCGCCACACCAGCGTACAGGAATGGGTGGATCACATCACGCTTGTGATCCACCATGCTGCTGACCTGTCCATACCACAGTCTTCTGGCACTCTTAAGCGGCGCCTTGTGCCTTGGTGGACAGAAGAGTGCCGTTCAGCCATCCGTGACAGGCGTGCGGCTCTTCGCCGCTTTAAATGCCGCCCAACAACGGTCAATCTTACCGCCTTCCGTATCGCGAGAGCCAGGGCACGCCGTGTCATTAAAGAGAGCAAGAAAAGGTCATGGCAGGAGTTTCTGGACTCCATCAACCGTTCCACTTGTTCCACAAAGGTATGGGAAGCCATCCGGAGGATTTCCGGTAAACGCAGCCGTTTACCAATAGCTGCAGTCCTGAACCAGGGATGCCTCCAAACGACACCCAGCGCCATAGCTCAGTCGCTGGCAGAGCATTTTGCACAAAGTACTGCCACTGCAACCCAGGATCCAGCGTTTCGTCGCTACCGTGCGACTGTCGAAAGAGCGAATTTGAACTTTCGGTCGAACGGTTCTGAGGCCTACAACTCCCCTTTCTCCATGTGGGAACTTGAGTCGGCTCTTACTGAGACTTCTGACACTGCACCAGGTTACGACCGCATCCGGTACTCCATGCTTAGACATCTTCCAGCGGCGTCAAAGGAAATCCTCCTTGAATGTTTTAATCTCATATGGCACACGGGAGTGTTCCCAACCTCGTGGAGGGAGGCAATCCTCATCCCTCTCCTCAAACCAGGAAAGGACCGCACATGTCCCAGTAGTTATCGTAGTATCGCCTTGACAAGCTGTGTCGGAAAGACCCTGGAACGGATGGTTAACCGTCGTCTGGTCTGGCTGCTAGAGACCAGACAGCTCCTTAGCCGCTTTCAGTGTGGATTCCGAAAATTTCGATCCACAGTCGACAACCTGACCCTCCTCGAGGCGGCTATTCAGCAGGCTTTCCTCCGTCAGCATCACTGTATCGGTATCTTCTTTGATATCAGTAAGGCATATGATACTACTTGGAGACACTGTATTCTTGCACAACTGCATCAATGGGGCTTTCGTGGCCGCCTCCCTATTTTCATTCGGTCTTTCCTGTCTCAGCGGTTTTTTCGGACCCGCGTTGGTAACACACTGTCTGATCGCTTTGAGCAAGAGAACGGTGTCCCCCAGGGCAGTGTTTTAAGCGTTACCCTCTTTGCCATAGCAATCAACAGTATAACGTCTACAGTGCGGAGTCCAGTACAGTGCTCCTTGTTTGTGGACGACTTTGCTGTTTTCTGTTCCTCCTCTAGTGTTGCATCCGCGAGCCGTCAATTGCAACTAACGGTGCGGCGGTTAGAGGAGTGGGCTGCAAAGACGGGTTTTAGGTTTTCTGCCGATAAGTGTGTTTGTGTTCATTTTAATCGTTCTCGTCGTCTTTTTACGTTGCCTGCCTTGCATATGGGGGATACTGTCCTACAGTTTGGAGACACAGTGCGGTTTCTAGGCCTAATTTTTGACTACAGGTTGTCATGGTTGCCACACCTACGTGACTTGAAAGCCAGAACGCTGAAGGCACTGAACATCCTCAAGTGCCTCAGCCACAGGTCTTGGGGAGCGGACAGGGCGCGTCTCCTTCAGTTTTATCGAGCTTTCGTGCGCTCACGGCTGGACTATGGCTGCACAGTCTATGGGTCAGCGAGGCCGTCTTATTTGCGGATCCTTGACGCTGTTCACCATGCTGGGATTCGACTGGCTACGGGTGCTTATCGGACCAGTCCCGTACCCAGCCTCTGTGCTGAGGCTGGCGAACCGCCACTTACCATCCGGCGGCAGCTCCTGCTGGTGCGCCAAGCTTGTAAGTTTCTTGCAGCTCCCAGCTCGCCTGCTCACCATCTTGTTGCCCATCCACCTCTGGATCGCCTTTTTTCCCGCCGTCCCCGGGCTACGTTGCCGTTTGGGATCAGAGTGCACCGTGTGCTTGAGTCCCTCGGTGTGGAGTCTGTACAACCCCAAATCCTGGGTTTTAACCGCCTACCACCCTGGTTACTGAAGAGGCCACGTGTGATTTTAGATTTATTGCAGTACAAGAGAGATTGCACTCCTGCCACCGTTTTTAATGCAGCATTTTCTGCTATTTTATCTGAGCACCACGACTATGTAGCTGTTTTTACGGATGGGTCGAAACAAGGGGATTCCGTGGGTTGCTCAGTTGTTTTTCCGGATCGTGTCCTCAAGGTCCGCCTGCCTCAGACTTTTACTGTCTTTGATGCAGAATTGTCTGCGATCTTGCGGGCACTGGAGCCGATGAGACTTTCTTCCTCTCTTAAATTTCTTGTCTGTTCCGATTCACTCAGTGCCCTCCAATCCTTGCACCGTTTGTATCCGGCGGATAAAGTAGTCCAGACCATCCAGGATGCCCTCCTCCGACTACAGCGACTAGGGAAGGTTGTAGCTTTCTGCTGGGTTCCGGGGCATGTCGGCATTGCTGGGAATGAACGGGCAGATCTCGCAGCCAAGGAGGCGTGTCTTGATCCACACGTATCTCAGTGTGCTATCCCGTTGCACGCACTCACCTCGCTGTTGAGCTCCAGAGTCATGTGTCGGTGGGAGGATGAGTGGCTGGAAGTGACTGACAATAAGCTCCGTCTAGTCAAGCCCACAACGCGTGTGTGGTGTACTTCCTTTCAGCCCCATCGACGGGACGAGGTTCTCCTCACTCGGCTTCGAATAGGCCACAGCCCTATGACGCATGGCTTCCTGCTCCGGCGAGAAGACCCTCCATTGTGTGGTGCTTGCGGCGTCCAGGTCACTGTGAGCCACATTTTACTGGATTGTGTTTTATTTTCTGACCAGCGGGCCTCGGCTGATTTGCCAGCGGACCTGCCAACTCTTTTAGGCAACACTCGGACGAATGTGGTTAAAATTTTAAAGTTCTGTGCCTTGTCCAATGTTTTTACAAAGCTTTTAGGGAGCGGATTTTAATTTTCTCACTGTGTGACAAGCTCGCCCATCTTTTCTGTAAGTGGCCAGCCAATGACACATTCCTGTGTCATTCTTGTTGCTCTGTTTTCCCTTCCCTTCGGTTATACTTTCTTATGTAGTAATTTCCCTCTTTTCCTGTTTTCTTTGCATGTGTTTTTCAGTTTTATTAGGTCTCTCCACATTCGTTCCTTTTAATGTGTGTCAGGGCGCTGATGACCTCGATGTTGAGCGCCCATAAACCCCAACACACACACACACAGAACTGTACATATTTTAGAGAACCTCTAAGATTACTAGTACTTGTGTAAAGTTTCCTTTAGCATTTGATAGTGGGCTGAAAAGATGCAATGCTACTAATTGTCCTGATTTATCAGGTCTCTATGATATGTTAATCCCTTGCGTCGCGTAGTTGTGAATTTTGTTTTCTGACAGAATTCATACATTTTCAGCACTGCATGTACCCTATGAGCCATGCTATTAAAGCTCACGTGTTCTTCCCACTTCAGTGTACATTTTTTTGGGTCCAAAGTGTGTGTAAATCATGTTTACATATTTAATCATATCATCCACTGCAGTACTGGGTATATACAACCACCAGTGAATGGAATTCACATGTGCCTTCTAGGACATCGTGATGCTTACAGTAATAGGTTTGGATCGTTACACTTATCTTTGATCATCTCAAAGACCTTGTCTGCTTCCTGTTTGACCATAATGTTGCTCAGTAACTTCTTAATGTCTTTCCCACATGTTACACCCTCCTTTTTTCTCCATCGAGTGTGCTGTATGTTTTTCTCATATTTTTTGGGTAATCGTGACAGCACATCAGGAATAATATTATCTTCCCCTGATATGTATTTAATTTGCAAGTCATATTTTTCAATTGTGATTGCCCACCTTGTGAGACAATTGTTTGTCAGTTTACATTTCATTAAAAATGATAATGCTTTGAGATCTGTGTGCACAGTGACATGTCTTACAAGGAGGCAGAATTGAAACGTATCAATACTGCAAATGATGGTCAGCACTTCTATCTCAGTATTAGTGCATTTTCTTTCCCACTAGGAAATGTTTGCCGGTGAAGGCAGTAATGAGATGCTCACTTAAACCATCAGCCTCATACAGGTAGGTGGGAACGAGTGGCAAACTTGCCACTAGATAAAACTATTGTATTAAATCCGAGTGGTGTAGAATAGGTTCTTATAACAAGTCGAAATTAAGATTTTCAAAAGATTTTGCTGTTGCTCTCCCCAGGTCAATACTGCTTCTTGCAATTAAACGCTGTAGATCACTGGCTCACTGTCTGTTAGTCTAGGGGCAGAATACTACTTCATAATGTTCAGTCACTTAAATCTAATACCTGCTAGGTTGAACATAGGTGCTGCTACAAAATTGTGTATTTAACTACTCACGATTAAGTTTTAATAAAATAATTTATTTTTCCACGAATCTGTCACTAAACTGTTAAGTAATGACCGACACAAGGTGTTATGCTGGATCGATAAAATGCCTCGAGCTCCCAGTAGTGGATAGTAAATAAGTTAATAAATTAACTCGAAAACACCAGACTGTGTTCACAGCTATAACATTACTGAATTATCCTCACCGATAAGTTGACTAATCGACACAATAATACGCCGTCCTAAATACCGATTAGTTAAGAAATTTAATTAAAGTCCCCACAACTCTAACCGAGAAAAAGTCCAACACTGTACAAAAGAATCACAGTCTGAAAAGTGCCGGAATACTTCAAAGACCGAAGGAATGCCAAATATTTCAAAAACCTAATACCTGCCACTGTACCACTGCAAATACCTGTGCAGATGTCCCAAACTGTGTTTGCTGCCTTCCTGTAATAAGTGATCGTGTATCAGTTTTCATTCAAAAGTTATGCTGATTTTAATTAATTTTTCAGTTAAAATGTCTCCCACAGCTTAATTATTAAAATGATTGAACATGTGAGTAGGTCTGTCAATGCTTATTACCTTTGGTTTGATGAATACTTTTAAAAGTTATAAATTACTTAGTGAATTACTGTTATTCAGAGCTATTTGTCTCTTAACTGCTCTCATATAACATTTCCAGATTATACATGTGTACCACTGGATTTGTAATCAAATTCTCTTTCGTCTGACACCGCGTACCCTCCCGTACTCGGCACGGTTCGCACTGCACACACGCAAAAAAGTACAGTGCAATTTGAAAGTCTTAGTGGCTACCAGAGTTTGATGTCACGTGCAGCTCGTGAAAAACCCACAAGGAGCCAGCCCACCTCTGCTGGAAGTGAATCACTTAGCCATGGCACAGCTGCTGGCCAGCCAGTGACATGAACTGTGACTGAACTCTCTGTATGCATGTGACTCAAATACTGCACTCGACCAAACAGGCCATCAGTACACAGATATGACTTGGTGTGTAACAATACCTCTACTTAACTTAGCTCTTCACTCAGTGAATGAGGTAAGTAAAGTAGCACCAATATTGATTATATTCACCAGAGAAGACTTGTGAAATTTCAAAAACTGAAAAAATAAAATTGTAACATTTTGTTTGTTGGCAAGATCAATGTGTGCAGTGCGTGCTTGGTGTCTCGAAACTAACGTATGTAAATTTTGCATGTGTAGCACTTTGTAAACTAACGGAACGACAAGTTCTCGTACCAAAAATAAGATGATAAATAAAAATTGAACCTGAGTGTATCTGTTTGCAAATGGTAATGTAACTTTTGTATGCAAAAATAACACATTTTAATAAATGAACACTGTATTAAATTTAGGACTCGATGCCTGTGCTCCACGTGAGCTGATAAGAAATGTGTTAAATTCATTTTTTTATCACTGTGTGCTCTTTTCAAGTTTTTTTAAAAAATAGTCTTTAGTGTTACTCCTCAACTTGTTTGCAACTGACAATGTATATAATATCAAGAATGAAATTTTCACTCTGCAGCGGAGTGTGCACCGATCTGAAACTTCCGGGCGGATTAAAACTGTGTGCTAGACTGAGACTCGAACACAGGACCTTTGCCTTTTGTGGGCAAGTGCTCTACCATGTATATAATACGATTGGAGCACTTAATACATTTGAAGCATTTGATATCGTGAACAACTCTCTGTGATAAGTGTTCGTGTGATCTTTCTTGCAGTGACGACAGTCTCGGTGCGACCTACGCTGCTGTGATGTTGTCACACTCTGTCAGCCAGACCGTACTCCATCAGACAGACAATTGTTGAAACCCGTTGAGCCGTATTTCCCCTCCCTCCCCTCTCTCCCTACTCCGCGACCTTGCACCTGCTCGCGAGCACGTGCCTGAGCAGACGTGAGTACTCGCGCTCAAAACCAGCCAGTTGTTAAGCCCTGCTGTAGGCTTTTAACATTACACTAGTGTGCTTCCTATCAGTGTTTTGTACTTCATGCCGAGTTCTGTCTCTTTTAGTGTTTGCAAAATAATCTAACCCTGACCCTCGTAGGTGAGGCTATGGAAACCCACTCTAGGCAGTCCGAACTCGTGCAGCAGAAAATTCGTTGCGAGAAAGTAACAGACACTAGTGCAGTTGGATTGCTGAAAACAAGGCACACAATTTTGGTTTTTGTGCTTTCAATGTTGTGATCTGTGTCTTCACTATGAAAGAACACCAACAACAACATTGGTCATGTAAGGAACTTCATTTCACTGTGAATGATGCCCTTGAAATGCAAACAAATGGTTGAAACAGACCATCAGTTGTCCTTTTAGATAAATCAAATAAAACAAATGTAACTAGCACATGATAAAACAGCAAATAAAATTCAAACCCACCTCTGCAAACCAAAATCAATTCAGAAAATTATAAAGAAGTTTACAAACAGTAAATGAACATACAAAAAAATTAAATACAGTCTTCAAAATGTTAATCTCTATCTATACAGAAATAATATAAATGTCCAACAATGGAAAATCCAGGATGGAATGTAACAGTATTATGAGGAGGAAAGTTGCTGCTCACCATATAGCGGAGATGCTGAGTTGCAGACAGGCACAACAAAAAGACTTTTACAAGTAAAGATTTTGGCCATTGGCCTTTGTCAACGATAGACACATACACGCGTGCATGCACTCAGCGCCCCCCCCCCCCCCCCTCCCCCCGCCACACACACATACACACAACTGCCGTCTCAGGCAACTGAAACCACACTGCAAGCAGCAGCACTGGTGCGTGATGAGAGTGGCAACTGGGTGGGGGTAAGGAGTGGACTGGAGTGGGGAGGGGGAGGGATAGTATGGTGGGGGTGGCGGGCAGTGAAGTGCTGCAGGTTAGATGGAGGGCAGGACAGGGGGGGGGGGGGGGAGGCAAAGAAGTGGAAAAGGAGAGAAATAAAGAGACTGGGTGAGGTGGTGGAATGGCGACTGTGGAGTGCTGGAATGGGAACAGAGAAGGGGCTGGATGGGTGAGTGTACAGTGACTAATGAAGGTTGAGTCCAGGAGGGTTATGGGAATGTAGGATGTATTGCAGGGAAAGTTCCCACCTGCGCAATTCAGGAAAGCTGGTGTTGGTGGGAAAGATCCGTATGGCACAGGCTGTGAAGCAGTCATTGAAATGAAGGATATCATGTTTGGCAGCATGTTCAGCAACAGTGTGGTCCACTTGTTTCTTGGCCACAGATTGTCGGTGGCCACTCATGCGGACATACAGCTTGTTGGTTGTCATGCTTACATAGAATGCAGCACAATGGTTGCAGCTTAGCTTGGAGACCACATGACTGGTTTCACAGGTAGCCCTGCCTTTGATGGGATAGGTGATGTTAGTGACTGGACTGGAGTAGGTGGTGGTGGTGGTGGTGGTGGTGGTGGTGGGGGGGGGGGGGGTGTAAGGGACAGGTCTTGCATCTAGGTCTATTGCAGGGGTATGAGCCATGAGGTAAGGGATTGGGAGCAGGGGTTGTGTAAGGATGGCTGAGTATATTGTGTAGGTTCGGTGGACACCAGAATATCACTGTGGGCAGTGTGGGAAGGATAGTGGGTGGGACATTTCTCATTTCAGGGCACGACGAGAGGAAATCAAAACCCTTGTAGAGAATGTAATTCAGTTGTTCCAGTCCTGGGTGGTACCGAGTTATGAGGGGAATGCTCCTCTATGGCTGGACGGTGGGACTTTGGGAGGTGATGGGAGACTGGAAAGATGAGGCCCTGCCCACTATCCTTCCCACCCCTCCCACAGTGGTATTCCACTGTCCACCAAACCTACACACTGTCCTCACCCATCCAGCCTCTTCTCTGTTCCCATTCCAGCACTACACATCTGTCATTCCACCACCACACCCAGTCTTTTTATTTCTCTCCTTTCCCACTTCTTTGCCCCCCTCCCCACCCCTCCCCTGCCCTCCGTCTAACCTGCAGCACTTCACTGTCCACCACCCCCCACCCCTATGCCTCCCCCTCCCAACCCCAGTTGTCTCGTTACCCCCACCCAGTTGCCACTCCCATCATGCACAAGTGCTGCTGCTGCTTGCAGTGTGGTTTCAGTTGCCTGAGACTGCAGTCGTTGTGTGTGTGTGTGTGTGTGTGTGTGTGTGTGTGTGTGTGTGTGTGTTGTAGATGAAGGCCAATGGCCGAAAGCTTTAATTGTGGAAGTCTTTTTGTTGTGCCTATGTGGGACTCAGCATCTCTGCTATATGGTGAGTAGCAACTTTCCTTCTCATAATATTAATATAAATGTCCATCGTGCAAACATATCATAGGCTATTGCTCCTTACTGGATATACAATCTCACTTCTGTTATATTCCTTAGTCAAACCTTTGGTATTGTCCACATTTCCTTAACACTACTAAGCACATCTGTTTCACTCACACTGTTATCTATACATAAACTTGCCGCCATTTTATCTCCAGCAAGTGAGTTTTTAACTTTCACATGCTTTCTGTTTGCTCCAGCATTCAGTTTAATGAAACTTTGGTCAAACCAGGTATTGCACACAATTTGGCTAGGAAACCTGTTCCCACCAAAATATTTGTACACAAGTGAGGCACAATGAGAAATCCATTTACATAAATTATACCATGAATTTTAACTTCGAAGATGACTTTGTATTTGATTGGCCTACTGTAGTTCCCAGTAGCTGTTTTAATTTTCACACTAGACTCAGAATACATTACAGTGTCCTCATCTTTAACATTATTTAAAACAGATTCCGAGGCACAACATATATAGCTCTCAGAATTGACAAGGCAATGTGCAACTTCATCATTAGTAATAACAACATTTTTGAGGGGCTGAACTTCCTCCACACATTGGCTGTTTCAGCCAATGAATCTCTTTCAATCCCCTCAAAACTATCTACAGAGTATTCACCTAAGATACCTTAGGAGGTTCAACATCTTATCATTACAAAATATTTCATCAGAAGCAGCCCAGAATGCAGTCTGACTCTTGCTCAAACTGTGCAGCTTCCTTGCAATGCTAAATTTCTTTATTACTAGTGTTTGTGGTGACAACAAACTAATCATTCTGGCCTGTGTGACATAATCATTTGGTTCAAAATTGCACTCTTCCTTACTGAGCCAATCAAAATATAGATCCCTGACAGCAGTTTGTTGCTCATTGTCAACAGTGACTAACATTCTCACATTGTTCCAGCAATCTGTACTATTTAAATCACCTCCAAGTTGATCAGACCCCAGTATGCCACTCATTGTGCCTGTATCAGAATTTACTACAGGCTCCTGCTTATCAGTAAATGGACTGTTTGTACACACGAGGCTTACTGTGAGCCTGACTTTTAATTAAGCTGCGACAGGTTCAGTTTCTTGCATGCTAGGTGCATAAATTACTTCTGGAATTACCTCAGCTCATTCCTCATAAACATTAATATTGCTTTAGCCATCTTCTGCCAAACACAATACTACACTCTGATCATTCGGCAGTGGTGTTGCCAAACTGATACAGTCTTCCCCACAAGCTTCTTGATGAAACAAATAATTTAAATTAGGATCAATAGAAGCATCATTCGCTCTCCATTTCCTTCTCTGACTTTGTTAATGCTGCCATCAGCCTCCCCACTACTCAATGTTTCTGAGTGCAGCCTCCATGTGAAACACTCCAGCCTCCCTTAAATCACTATTACTTAAACTATAATTTTCATAACCTCCTTCAATCCTGGATTCATCACCAAGTCACATTTCCCTCCATTCATGAACCACAGTAGGGAGAACATTTACTTTTCTGGCTACTGTTGCTGCTGATTCCCTATTATATGGTCTTTGCTGCCTTGTCTATTGTCAGCCGGTCTATCCCAATTAAACTGATTTCCACGATTGTTCAGATTATGCTGTAGGCCAGGGCTTCACAACATACGTGCTCGCGGAGCAAGCTGTGAGCAGCAAGGCGCGAGCACGGAGCAGCGGGAGCACGCTACCCCCACTACCGGACCAGAGCGGGGAGTGGGGAAAGTCATGTGGGGCACACAACAGCTGCCGCCAGTCAATGTAAATCCGCGGCCACCTGCAGGGATATCACTCACGAATTATTACTGCGACAAATGAAACAAGTAAAGGAAGATGTACACATGCCACATAATTTTATTAGCTTAGTGTATGCCTCTACATTCGCATTAATTTGTGAACTGTTACACAATAAAAGGTGTCACTGAAGTGTGGGATTCTCGGTTATCTTGTACTTTTTGCCCTTTACAATTGCATCTATGTTCGGAGTAATTGTTCTTGTGCATTTTAGGCGCAGCGTGCAGTTTAAATTTCGATCAGACATGCGTTTCTCAGGCGCGTCTTGTTACATTTCATTGCAGAGAACAGTTGTTCACAAACATATGTGGAACCCAACATTGGTATTATTGTAGCTGCCAGTTTGTGCAAACGAGGAAATCTATCCTGAGGGAAGTGTCTGTAGAATTCCAAAATGTTTTTCTTGTTCTGAAATTTGTCTCTGTATTCTCTGTCACACTGCAGGTCAATAATTTCTTGCTGCAGCTCAGGACGAATCTTTTAAATATTCGCTGAATATGGAGAGAACAGATCAAAATCACTGTCTAGTGCTGTCAGATCTTGAAAGCACTGATCAACTAAACTATGTGAATAACGTTCACAGTCTTTGTGAACATCTTGCATGGATGATAATTTAGGAAAATGAGCTAGGTTTCCTGTTTCCCTCTGACTCACCCAAAGTGTCAATTTCATTTTAAAAGCTTGTATTCGATCTATGAAATGAGTAATTAGCGGATCTTTACCTTGTAGTAAAATGTTCAAAGCATTCAGATGGCTAGTTAAATCTGCTAAGAACGCAAGATCACGTTCAAACGTGCGCGCGTATTTCCCCTCCCTCCCCTCTCTCCCTACTCCGCGACCTTGCACCTGCTCGCGAGCACGTGCCTGAGCAGACGTGAGTACTCGCGCTCAAAACCAGCCAGTTGTTAAGCCCTGCTGTAGGCTTTTAACATTACACTAGTGTGCTTCCTATCAGTGTTTTGTACTTCATGCCGAGTTCTGTCTCTTTTAGTGTTTGCAAAGCTTCTTTCACTACCCGTGCCCTTATTGCGATAACTCATGGTATCACCTATTCTTCCATGGGGCTGTCAATTACATCCAACTGAAGTGGTCAGACAGCTGTCTCTTAAGAGTAGAGATTTCCACAAGAGTGCCCGGTGGTTTATCTAGATGCACTGACTTTTGCAGCTCTGCTTCACAAAATTCATACAAGCTACCCTGATTACTGTAGCTTGGACTATTGAGGAAAGCATTCTACAGTTGTATCTGCTTCCTAACATCCCAGTACTTGCTGAGCATAAGTGCCCCAAACATGGCAAAATCACTGACTGCACCTGCATTCTGGTTCACTCATGTTTCTGCATTTTCGTCTTGCTGCCATTTAATGAACTTCACTTTCACCTCGTCAGTTATTCCTTCTATGAAGCAATCTTTGCGCGAGGCTAAGAAATCAACCACATGGTACTTATTTTCTCTGTTGAATGTTTAATTTTAGGGCTCACCTTAAGCTGCATAGCCACTGTCTCCCCTCTATTCATAGCTACATTACTCAGTGTGGCCCTGGCAGACTCGGTTTCTTTTGTCCTGACCTCAGCTCCCTTCTTCAGTCCCAGTCTCACCTTATCTACACTATCTTCAGTATGAATTCAGTTCCTTTAACCTGCTCTGTGAACTCTATCTGCACAGCATCCATCCTCTCCTTCAAATCCTTCTCTACCATACTAATCTGGTGTGTCAGATTCTTACCCACCTCACCTACTTTCTCACTAATCCCCAATAAAAGCCTTTGAGTCATGTCATTTTCAGTTTTAATATGATTTCCGATTCCCTCATTTGGGCTCTCTACTTCCTCTAATCCTCCCAACTTCTCCATAATAAACTACATCTGTGCAAGAAAAGGCCCGGCAGCTGCAAATTCACAAATGTTCCCCCCAGATTTACAACTAATCCCCATATTGCTCCCTAACTGTTTAGGCCCACTCTGACTCGGGGACTTCTTTATTCCATCAAGCATTACTAACAAACTGTGATGACAAGGCAAACCCGAATGCTGCTGTCACTTAACTTTTGGTCTGTGGCTGCTGTGGCGCATACTGTTAGTGGCAGCTAATGTGTCATGACAGGTTTGGTGGCATGCTGGAAAACAGAGGATCTTTGTGGTTTAGACTCTGCTTTCTGCTTGCTATTCATGAAAGCTTGTCGTGTGGCTGCTAAGGCATGCTGGTGAAGACCATGGCATGTGGCTGCTGTGGCATGCTGGCGAAGACTGCAGTGTGGCTCTGCTGCTGCACTGACAGACTCGTGTTCATGCGTAACTGAATGAATTTTCAGTGCAACTCTTAACTTGTCCTCGTTACCTCGTCAACCTAGCCTTCAGGTCTAGTTGCATGGCTAACTATATCCTGGACCTGAGACCCCAGTTGTGATGCTGGCTCTCTCTCTGTTAGTCTAGGGGTGAAGTACTACTTCAATAAGTTCATTTGCTTTAAATTTAATAAACAGAAAAGTAGTTACTTATGATTAGTCAGAACTCTGATATCTACTAGTCTGAATGTAGGTGCTGTTACAAAATAATGTACCCAACTGCTGATGATTAAGTTTTAATAAAGTAGTTATTGTTCCATGAACTGTTGAGTAATGATCAACATAAGTTATTATGCTGAATGGACATGTTCTGGGCCAGTTGCTTTTCCTGATATATGATGGCTGTTATAGAGGTATTAGACATTATTTTTTGTTGTTTAAACCGACAGTGGTATCAGGGCTCACTCTCTCTCTCTCTCTCTCTCTCTCTCTCTCTCTCTCTCTCTCTCACACACACACACACACACACACACACACACACACACACAGATATATTACGCATATGTAATGTGGATGCGTGATTTTATTTTTTAATGCCTGCAGAAACAACTAGTTGTAGCTAGCCATTGACAAGTGAACATGTGTAAGTGGGGGTCAGGTCTGCCCCCGACAGCTGAGTGGTCAGCGCGTCAGAATGTCAATCCTAAGGGCCCGGGTTCCATTCCTGGCTGGGTCGGAGATTTTCTCCGCTCAGGGACTGGGTGTTGTGTTGTCCTAATCATCGTCATTTCATCCCCATTGACGCGCAAGTCGCTGAAGTGGTGTCAAATCCCAAGACTTGCACCCGGCGAATGGTCTACCCAACGGGAGGCCCTAGCCACATGACGTTTAGGTTTTAGTGGTGGTCATTGGATTTTGTGTTGTCAGAAAAATGACAGAAAAAGTGAAACAACTTTATTGCATCAAATTTCGTTTTGGTGATTCTCAAGTTGAAACAGTATCCAAGATTCAACAAGTGTTTGGCAATAAAGCAACTGGTACTTCACAGACTGCTCATCAGTGAAGAGTGAAGCACGTTCAAGTGGGCCCTCAGACTCTGCAGATGAGGTTGTTATTGATCACTTAAGGACCCTGGTGATGCAGTATAGACACATCACAATCAAGAACTTGCAGATGAGGTTAAAATTGTTGCTGGATCCATTAATTCCATTTTGACAGAGCATTTGGGTCTGAGGAGGATCTCTCACAAATTTGTGCCAAAGGTGCTAACAAATGAGCAGAAGCAGTCTCATTCAGAGATCACACTGGACATCCTGGATAATGTGAACTGTAATCCCAACTTTCTTGACACAGTGATAACTAGTGATGGGTCCTGAGTTTATAGGTATGACCCAGAAACAAAGTTCCAGTCATTGGAATGGAAGCAGCCATAATCCTTAAGACCCAAAAGAGTGAGGTTGGTCCACAGCAATGTGAAACTCTTGCTGACTATCTTTTTTGACTCCAATGGCATAGTCCATCATGAGTATGCCCCAGATAGTACTGATGTCAGTAAGGAGTACTACGAAGAGCTTCTGCATTGCCTTCGTGAAGCAGTGAGATGTAAATGGCCAGACTGTGGGTAGTGGGCAGTTGGCACAGTCACCATGATAACGCACCTGCTCATTGTTCTCAATTAATTCTGAATTTTTTTGGTCAAATACACTCCTGGAAATGGAAAAAAGAACACATTGACACCGGTGTGTCAGACCCACCATACTTGCTCCGGACACTGCGAGAGGGCTGTACAAGCAATGATCACAAGCACGGCACAGCGGACACACCAGGAACCGCGGTGTTGGCCGTCGAATGGCGCTAGCTGCGCAGCATTTGTGCACCGCCGTCGTCAGTGTCAGCCAGTTTGCCGTGGCATACGGAGCTCCATCGCAGTCTTTAACACTGGTAACATGCCGCGACAGCGTGGACGTGAACCGTATGTGCAGTTGACGGACTTTGAGCGAGGGCGTATAGTGGGCATGCGGGAGGCCGGGTGGACGTACCGCCGAATTGCTCAACACGTGGGGCGTGAGGTCTCCACAGTACATCGATGTTGTCGCCAGTGGTCGGCGGAAGGTGCACGTGCCCGTCGACCTGGGACCGGACCGCAGCGACGCACGGATGCACGCCAAGACCGTAGGATCCTACGCAGTGCCGTAGGGGACCGCACCGCCACTTCCCAGCAAATTAGGGACACTGTTGCTCCTGGGGTATCGGCGAGGACCATTCGCAACCGTCTCCATGAAGCTGGGCTACGGTCCCGCACACCTTTAGGCCGTCTTCCGCTCACGCCCCAACATCGTGCAGCCCGCCTCCAGTGGTGTCGCGACAGGCGTGAATGGAGGGACGAATGGAGACGTGTCGTCTTCAGCGATGAGAGTCGCTTCTGCCTTGGTGCCAATGATGGTCGTATGCGTGTTTGGCGCCGTGCAGGTGAGCGCCACAATCAGGACTGCATACGACCGAGGCACACAGGGCCAACACCCGGCATCATGGTGTGGGGAGCGATCTCCTACACTGGCCGTACACCACTGGTGATCGTCGAGGGGACACTGAATAGTGCACGGTACATCCAAACCGTCATCGAACCCATCGTTCTACCATTCCTAGACCGGCAAGGGAACTTGCTGTTCCAACAGGACAATGCACGTCCGCATGTATCCCGTGCCACCCAACGTGCTCTAGAAGGTGTACGTCAACTACCCTGGCCAGCAAGATCTCCGGATCTGTCCCCCACTGAGCATGTTTGGGACTGGATGAAGCGTCGTCTCACGCGGTCTGCACGTCCAGCACGAACGCTGGTCCAACTGAGGCGCCAGGTGGAAATGGCATGGCAAGCCGTTCCACAGGACTACATCCAGCATCTCTACGATCGTCTCCATGGGAGAATAGCAGCCTGCATTGCTGCGAAAGGTGGATATACACTGTACTAGTGCCGACATTGTGCATGCTCTGTTGCCTGTGTCTATGTGCCTGTGGTTCTGTCAGTGTGATCATGTGATGTATCTGACCCCAGGAATGTGTCAATAAAGTTTCCCCTTCCTGGGACAATGAATTCACGGTGTTCTTATTTCAATTTCCAGGAGTGTACAATGTGGCTGTAGTTTGTTAGCCTCCCTATTCCTCTGGCCTACCACTAAGTGACTTCTGGCTTTTCCCCTTAAATGAAAAAGATTCTGAAAGGGACCAGATTTCAGAACAGGGAAACATTATGCAGAATTCAACAGAGCAGCTGTGCACCATACCAAAAGAAGGTTTCCAGTGATGCTTCCAGCAGTGGCAGCAGAACTGGGAGAGGTATGTAGAAGCTGAACGGAACTACTGTGAAGGTGACTAGTGTCAGACAATTGTATCTCAACAACTTTATTTTATAAATTAAAGTATGATATTTTTGAACAGTGCTCATGTATTAGTGATCTACCATTAAACATGACAATTGTTAAAAAAAATCTTATTTTCAGATGACATAGGTGTTATTTTGAAAAACATGGAATGGAATGAAAGTGCTATAACTAATAAGATAGCTGCTATCGTCTGCATATGACTTTCAGAGAATGGATTAAGACTCAACTGAAAAAAAAATTAAATAAATAAATAAATGCATACATCCAATTTGTACTATGGAACTTTTGTAAAACCAAAGTTTTGTTGTACCAAGATGGCCCAAAAGTCAGTGAAGCCAACTGTGTTAAGTTCTTAGGACTGATGGCAGATGAAAAGCTTTGTTGGAAATATAAGTTTCTGGCAGATGCTAGACAATGAGATTAGTGAGATCCCCGATTACCACATCAAACTACTGGTAGGTGACTTCAGTGTTCAACTGGGGAAAGAACGACAATACCAAGACATACTGGAGCCTTACACAACACATAGACAAACAAATGCTGATGGCAAAGGCTTAATTGAACTGTGTAGGTTGTATCAGTTGAAGATCATGTCCACAGTATTCCCTAGAAAGGCAAGATACCAGACCTCTTGGCATTCACCAAACACTGCTGTTGGATCGTTTCAGATTGATAATGTTGCAATCAGTGTAAAGAGTAGAAAAGAGATCATGAATGTCAGAGTATGCAAATGGAATGATGACACTGGCCATTTCTTCACACAAATAAAGATCAGACTACTACCTAATCAAAAGGTACCTCCTACCAGCATTCCACCAAGGATTGATTCCCAGTCCTTTACAGAGAATAAAGAATGCTTTAAAACTGACATCATGCAAAAAGAAATGAAAGACTGGAACCAACTGCGGTCCAGTGTAAGCGAGGCTACCAATAACTTTGGGCAACCTCGAAGGAGAACTCGACTAAATGACAATAAGACTGGGAGAATTTCACCATGGTGCAGAAACTGACAAGCAAGACCATCAGGCATGTGAAGAGATCCTACCATTGATCAAGACTGGTAAAGTTGGATGAAGAATTTAAAATGTACAACACCAGAAACTTTTATCAGGCTTTCAAAAAGGAACTCTCAGGGTATAAACCACAATGTCTTCACTTTAAGAATATGGCCAGGGGCTGATCACTAACAACCACGAAACGTGGGACTTTTGGTAAACCATTTTGAACAATTGCTTAATTGTGAAGAGCTCATGGAAAGACAGCCTGTTGAAGATCCTCAGGATACACCTACCATCTAATCCACCAACTGTACAGCAAGTTGCTAATGCCATCAACCATCTTAGGAACTGCAAGGCACCCGAGGAAGGTGACATCATTGCATAAGATGTGAAAGCAGGTGGAAATATGATCACGGAGGCCCTGGTCGACTGTTGGGAGACTGGCAGGATCCCTGATCACTGGAAATCAGCTGCTATACACCCTTTACATAAGAAAGGTGATCGCCGTGATGCCAACAACTACTGGGGAATTTCCTGCTTCCAATAGGATACAAGGTGCTCTCCAAGATTGTACTGGACAATGTAGAAAGTCAATGTGATCAATCAGTTGGTGAATATCAAGGAGGATTTCAATGTGGAAGTTCCTGTACTGAGCAGATGTTCAATCTGAAAACTATTCACCAATTGAAACAAAAGAAGAGTATGAACATCATTGTGGTTTTCGTCGACTTTACAAAAGCTTATGATTCCATCGATCACCGAACATTCTTCGTAGTACTCCAACAACAAGGTGGGGATTACAACACGCACACGCACACACACGCGCACACACACACACACACCCTCATCTGTTCCTCATCAAATAGACTCTCACAGATACAACCTCTAAGGTGAAGTTCAAAGGAGAAGTATCTCAGAGTTTCAACATTAAAATGGGAGTACGACAGTGTGATGGTCTATCACCCATTCTGTTTAGGTGCTTGATAAAGTCATCAAAACCTGGGAATGTATGTTGAGGAATCTAGGAATCAAACCAGTTACCATTGGAGCCAGAACCTGAAGAATCAAGATAAGGTGCCTTGCTTTCGCAGATGACATTGCAATCCTAACCAACAACTCTAAGGATGCTGCCATTGCTGCCCAAACCCTGCAGGAGAGAGCTGTGAAGTCAGTGTTACAAATATCGTATGACAATTACCTTGAGAACTGGCACTCCAGTAACACCCCTTTGACAACTATACATGGAACCATTGGGAGGGTCAATCGGCTTTTATCTTGGTGAATGGGTCCACCTCAATGGTAGAGACAGAACCTCCACCTTAAGAAGGCATAACAAACTCAGCGCAAAGCATACCATCTGTGGTGTCACCGCCAGACACCACACTTGCTAGGTGGTAGCCTTTAAATCGGCCGCGGTCCGTTAGTATACGTCGGACCCACGTGTCGCCACTATCAGTGATTGCAGACCGAGCGCCACCACACGGCAGGTCTAGAGAGACTTCCTAGCACTCGCCTCAGTTGTACGACCGGCTTTGCTAGCGATGATTCACTGACAAAATACGCTCTCATTTGCTGAGACGATAGTTAGCATAACCTTCAGCTACGTCATTTGCTACGACCTAGCAAGGCGCCATTACCAGTTGATACTGTAAAACATGTACCGTCAAGAGCGACGCTCATCATTTATGGATTAAAGTTAAGTATTCCACCAGCTACGTCTGTTTTTCTAAAGTCTAATTTCCTTGTCCTGTTCCAGACCTCACGCCAGCCTGCGTGAGCTAAAACGCGTGCCTTTCGGCTTCCTCTAATAATACGGTGTTGGCTCTCCTGCCAACCCACAACACCATCTGTTCCACAATCTGTACAACATGAAGTGCATTTTGAAGAATGCTAAGGTCTGCCATTACAGAACTGCTGTCAGACCACAGTTTCTGTATGCCACAGAGACCCTCTTGATGAATAGAAAAGGCATGATGGATGATCTGGAGAATGCCGAAAGACATATTCTCAGAAAAATTCATGGCTCGAGATTGCTCCCAGATGAAACCTACCAATTGAAGTCTAATTCTGAACTGTGCCAATGCTTAGAATCAGCCCACACCAGCATGCGACGTAGGAGGCTCAAGTTCTATGGGCACCTACAATGAATGAACGACAATAGGCTTACCAAGATCTTCTCATTGGTTAAAAGCTACAAGACTGGAAGCCTGTGGCTTAATGAAGTACTGAATGACTTGAATTCGGCTGGGATCTCTGAGGTAGGAGATTGTTCCAAATTTTGTGCTATGGTAGAGTCTTGGACCCCGCCA